>NC_039274.1:11569326-11701826 GCF_003368295.1 Carassius auratus
CCATGGTATTACTGTGCTCAATTGGCCTCCCAACTCTCCTGACCTGAACCCCATAGAGAATCTGTGGGATATTGTGAAGAGAAAATTGAGAGACGCAAGACCCAACACTCTGGATGAGCTTAAGGCCGCTATTGAAGCATCCTGGGCCTCCATAACACCTTGGCAGTGCCACAGGCTGACTGCCTCCATGCCACGCCACATTGAAACAGTCATTTCTGCAAAAGGATTCCCGACCAAGTATTGAGTGCATAACTGAACATAATTATTTGAAGGTTGACCTTTTTTTGTATTAAAAACACTTTTCTTTTATTGGTCGGATGAAATATGCTAATTTTCTGAGATAGGAATTTTGGGTTTTCATGAGCTGTATGCCAAAATCATCAGTACTAAAACAATAAAAGACCTGACATATTTCAGTTGGTGTACAATGAATCTAAAATATATGAAAGTTAAATTTTTATCATTACATTATGGACAATAATGAACTGCTAATTTTTTGAGAAGGACCTGTAATTTATTTATTTTTTTTAAACCATGATACACTATTAACATCATCATCCGATCCTTCATCTCTGGATGGGAAATAGTCCATATGACATATTTTAGGGCACTGACATCACCGCGATTGAGCAGACTGAAACGAGCAATATCGTTTTAGTGAGTCGTAGGCCTATCTCCAGTGAGCAGCTTCAGACTGTGTTTTTTTTTTAGCTCCGCCATATCACAATATTAATAAATAAATAAAACATTGCATGCCATAGTTTACACAGGACTGGCAGGAAATGTACATTGATACATATTTATTATATGTTACTTGAATTAACTGTTTTTGTGGTGTTAAAAGAAAGCATCTACGCAGCACTCTTAACATGAGAGAAAGACACAATATTTTCTGCTTGCTGCAATAAATCAGTTTTTTTTTCATTAAACAAGTTAATTTTGCCAAGATATGTTCAAAGATGATAGACGATTTTATAGAATAATAACCGAATGAAACCCTAATTTATGCAAAACATTAACATACAATGCATGTCCCAGCGTGACATCCGACACTTGGAAAGTGTAAGTAAATTATTAATAAACTATTTGAATGTACATTAATATTATCTTATATATAGGGTTGCCACCAGTCCCTTAAAATACAGAATCGTCCCGTATTTGAGAATAAAATAGCGCATCCCGTGAATCAATACGGGACGGGGTTTGTCCGAGCGTCAACCTCGCGCTCTCTCTCATGAAGCCAATAAGGAAGTGACTAAAACTGCAATTCATCGACTGGCCGCTTGAGGCTGGCTGCAGAAGAGAGTCAGTCTCATAGACTCCACATGTTAAAATGGCTAACTTTACAGCAGAAAAAAACATGTTTACAGCCTGGTTCAAAAAATTATTTTGGTCTATATTGCTAATTTTTCCCTTCATGACAACTCTGAGGGGGGTGAATTTTTTTATAACTCATCCGTTTAAATTATATTAAGCCTTAAAGTTCTGCATAATTAAGGGCGTGGCCACTTGAGTGACAGGTGGATTGCCGCTGCTTACAATGCCGTCACGCTAGGTGGGCGTGGCTTCAGCAATCAGCTCCCGCCTTTTTGCCCATTAACGATTATCTGGGACAGTTGCGCGGTGACGTGCTGACAAGATTGCGATGGCACGCTCTGCACACTTTAGGCTTCAAAACCGCTATTGAGGAGTCTATGGGTGACGTCACGGACACTACGTCCATATTTTTTTACAGTCTATGGGTTTGTCCCGTATTTTCAAAGTTGTCTTCAATACAGCATCTCATACAAATCATCCCACCGGCATTCTGTGTGAACTGTGAAGACTCGTCCTATTCAGGCGGCAAGGAAGTCGACCGGAAGTTGAAGTCGCCTGCGTGCTGCGATCTTGTAGCAGAACTTCACTTGCGTTAGCATTCCCATTGACTCCCATTCATTTTGGCGTCACTTTGACAGCGAATAACTTTACATCTGAGTCGTTTAAAGACTCCGTTTGTCCATTATTATTTCTAAAGATACACGACAATGTATAAAGGGCTCCATTACCTTCTATGTTACATTATGGCTCCGTAGAAACAGTTTTTGTAAAAAATAGGCTAACGATTGTGTCATAACCATGCAACTCTCTGTCACATTACCGTACAGACAGGAGGAGAAGCTCACAGGCAATTAACTTAATATGGCATACTGGCGTTACATTTTAAAATACTATACAAAATAATTAATCAGAATACTTACTCCTGCTCACTCACGCCAAAGAACTCCCCGCTCAAGCTCGCCGTCTCTACAAGATTAACGGTGGCAGTTTTCACGCACAGCTACTAGAACATTTACATCTGTCAGACAGGTTGCTGACGTCGTCAAGCTTCGTTTGAGTCTGTGCGTCAGAAACGGAAGTGCTAAAAAACGCTAAAAATGGGCTTCAATTGTCTCAGTTGAGTTCCAATGGGGTCGCTGTGTCCATTTATTTTACTGTCTATGGTCCTATTCTGCCCCTGATTCAGTGATACTCGCTGCCATCGTTGGATTGATTGGTTTGTTTCAGGTTCGCGGGCAATCAGAGTCAGAGGAGGGCGGGTCAATTTGTCGGCGAGTGTTCTCTGTTGCGCACGGTGGCTTGTCAGATGTGCGACAGCATCAATCATCTCCTGAGGCAGATAGTGTTTTTTTTAAAGGGGGGGTGAAATGCTATTTCATGCATACTGAGTTTTTTACACTGTTAAAGAGTTGGATTCCCATGCTAAACATGGACAAAGTTTCAAAAATTAAGTTGTACGTTTGAAGGAGTATTTTTGTTCCCAAAATACTCCTTCCGGTTTGTCACAAGTTTCGGAAAGTTTTTTTCGAGTATGGCTCAGTGTGACGTTAGATGGAGCGGAATTTCCTTATATGGGTCCTAGGGCACGTCTGCCGGAAGAGCACGCGCTCCCGTATAGGGAGGCTGAGCACAGACATTTCACTGATCAGAGCGATTCACTGATCAGAGCGAGAGCGTCGCGAAAAGTCACAAAAGGAGTGTGTTTTTGGTTGCCAGGGCAAGACAACCCTGCACAGATTACCAAAAAAAAAAACAGCATTAAGGGACCAGTGGATGGAGTTTAGTTTCAGCCTCTGGATCTGATTCTGGATCATAAATAAACGGCTGAATCTGGCTGTAAGCCATGGTTTGTTTTGGATGATGGGTTTTCCCTCACGATAATGTCACAGCTTCCACATGCTCTCAACGCAAAAGCCTATTCGCGCTCGTGATTCTTTAGCTCCGCCCATACGTCACGCCTCCAGCCGGTCATGTTTTTCCGGGAAAAATCGATACAGACTATCTTTCTCTTATGAATGTAATAAAACTAAAGACTCTTTGGATTTATGAAGGATGCAGTACTACTCTATATGTACTCAAGATTAACAGGATATTGAGTGAAAACGAGCATTTCACCCCCCCTTTAATCACCTCAATCATTTTCTGCTTGATTGCATTAGATTTCATATATTGCCTGTTTGTTAAGAAATAATGTTAAAAATGTTAATGAATCATGCTATGGTATGATTTGTTGACAAAACTTTACAATAAGGTTAATTTATTAAACATTAACGTATTAACTAACATGAACTAACAATGAGTAATACATTTGTTACAGTATTAATTAATCTTTGTTAATGTTAGTTAATAGAAATAAAGTTGTTCATTGTTTGTTTGTGTTATTTCACAGTGCATTAACTAATATTATCAAGATTTTAATAAAGTATTATTAAATGTGGAAATTAACATGAACAAAGATGAACAATTGCTGTATAAGTGCAGTTCATTATTAGTTAATGTTAATTAATGTAGATAACTAATGCCATATTCTAATGCCAGAAAGAAAGAAAAACTAATATTTCACGTCAATATCCTCAAGGACTTGACCCCCAGAAAACTAGCAGAAGAACAGTGGATCTTTCCTCAAATAAGATGACAGTGAGCTGGTATTTTTTTTTTTTTTTTTTTTTCAGGGAATGCAGTATTTTATAGTTCTATTGCCTTGCACTCAAATAGGCCTTACAATCTTGGAGACGTCTATTGGGTAACTATTGAGTAACTAACCTGCCAACTGTTACTACACTGTAAAACATGATTTGTTTTGAACTTGTAGATCGAGATAGCATCAGTTAAGCAAATTTTACAAACAAATATTATTTTGTCTTTTTATTTCAAAATGTCACGTTTAATTCAATAAGCTACTTGAGGTTTTATTTTCATTTATTGTACATATGTAAATTAATATGGAACTGCCTAAATAGAAATTAAAGTTAAAACTATTTTAATTTAAGTTTAAGTTATTTTACTTGGAACTGTTTGTTTTGTTTACAAGGATTCTTTAAGTAAACATAAAAGTTATGATCCCATATTTCCCATCATCCAATGGGGCATGAATAATTAAACATTTACATTATTTTCTACTCAAAATGACCCATTCATACTCAAACACTATTCACTGATTGTTACCGTCATTGTGTGTGGTGTACCAAGTTCTGACGTCTCAGTGTTCATTTTTCCATTCATTTTATTGAGTGGGCATATTATCTTAAAAGGCTAACAGCCCGTCTACATGCTCAAATGCTTGTTTGCAAGTAAACCACCTGCTTTAATAGCGTAGTGGTTTTCCAGTGTTACCTTGTTTAAAGGTGCTGTAGGGAACTTTTGTAAAAAAAAATATTTTTCACATATTTATTAAACCTGTCATTATGTCCTGACGGTAGAATATGAGACAGATAATCTGTGAAAAAAATCAAGCTCCTCTGGCTCCTCCCAGTGGTCCTATTGCCATTTGCAGAAACTCCATCGCTCCCGGTAAAAAATAACCAATCAGAGCTGCGGTCCGTAACTTTGTTTGTGTTCAAAATGTAGAAAAATGTAGATAATAAGCGAGTACACCATGAATCCATTTTCCAAACCGTGTTTTTGGCTTGTCTTGAATCACTAGGGTGCACCTATAATAAGTGTTTATATTCGGACTATTTTAGATTGCTTCGGGGATACCGCGGTGGAGTAACCCAGTACCTTTGTGATTCTTCATAGACATAAACAGAGAGAAGAAGTTCCGGCTATGATGTTCTTCCACAGGACGCAAGCAGTTCTTTTTATTAACCGCTAGAGCGTCAAAAGTTCCCTACCGCAGCTTTAAGTAAATTGTAAAAACTCACAGATTTTATTTAATTCAATATTTAAGTTTTACTTAAAATATATGAGTGCAAAATTTGCAAAAGAAAGAAAAATTAAGTAAATCTTACATATTTTTTTTTTTTTTTTTTTACACTTTTTTTTTTTTTATATATATAGTGATCAGCATTACATAATGCAAAATGTACAAACATAGAGTCAACAAAATTGACTGGGAATTTCCAAGTAAACTTAACTTAAACATTTCTAATTAAACCTACTTATAATTATGTTTAGGCTTTTACTTGGCAAATGTTTCTAAATTTACTATCCTTTTCTGAGTGAAAAACCTTTCCAAGCATTTTTTAAAGTAAATCCTACTGCAGATGTTTTACAGCGTATCCTATAACTTACACATTTACCTAAAGTGACTTACAGTGCATTCAGGATATATATATATATATATATATATATATATATATATATATATATATATATATATATATATATATATATATATATATTTATATTGTTTTTTTTCTTGGGATTGAACCCACAACCTTTTGCACTGGTGACACAATGCTCTTACCACTGAGCCACAAGAGCACATCCACTTTAAAGTGGAGAGCAGAGATTTGATTGTGCAGTAACCTGGAACATTAACCAGGCATAAATAGGGTCATTAATAGTCTTGTTCACATACTGTTAGAGGCCAGTGATTTTAATAGCAATCACGATATATGACTGGACAACTCATGAGTAAGTAACTGGCAAGGACAAAAAATAAATAAATAAATAAATAAAATAAAAAATAATAAAAAAAAAATGCTGAACTCTAGGAAAAAGGATTGAACTTTCATATATTGTAACTTATGTAAAGTAAATCATTTGAATGCATTTATTTATTTATTTTTACTGAATGGTTCCAGGAAAGCTTTTACCTCTTAATTTTGTTTAATAATGTGGTCTTGTCACATTCTATTACAAACAAGATCAGTAAAATCAGTTAAATTATATATTTTTCGTTTTCAAAATGTAGTTTGTATCAGGTTTGTATCTGTGTGTATCTTTGGAAATTACTGTAAATCAACTTGCAAACACCGCCGCTTTCGGGAACGCCAACAAACTCAAATCGGCGTGTTATTGGGAACAGGTGTCTTGTTGAGCATGGCGATCACTGATTGGGCAATTCGGGGAAGATGAGACACATAAATACGGCATCAGAAACACAGGAAGTGTCGGTGATTCCCAGTAGTTATTGTGGGTGCAAAGGAGCGGAGGAGAGAGTTGGAGAGAGAGTTGGAGAGAGAGTGTATGGTGTACTGTGGAGCTTGGGCAAAGAGAGATACACACACAGGGCTGAGTATACGAATATCTTTATTGGAGCATTGTGTCCAGATGCATTGTGTGAGGTGAAGTTAACACACATTGAAGATCTGCTAGGATTGCAGGAAGGAGATCCATATACCTCTTGTGAGTTGTGACCAGTGTGAGCGGCCCCACCGTAATAGGATTGGTGGGTGAGCCGGAACCATCGAAAAAGGAGTCTGGTGCCTTGTCGTGGCTGTGACGTTTCCTCTGGCCGTCTGCTGCATCGGTGCCCCCAACGTCCAGGAACTAATCCCCGGTCCTATGTAGTTTTGACCCTAATTCACTGTGAGTGTGTGGAGTGCAGTGGGCGAGTCCTTTTCTTTGCTGTGTGTACACTTGAAGTCTGCAGTGTCGTGCTGTGTCATGTTGTCAGTAATCACCCTCTAGGCTGGGAGAGAAAACCCTGTGGAGAAGAACGTGCACCGGTGTTGCGAGACGACCGTCTTTTATATACATGCCCACTCGTGGCTTTGGACCCCTACTCCGCCGAGTGGTGACGTGTCAACAATAGCAAGTAAGGAACAGTGTGCATATTGTGGGGGACAACGACTGAGAGAAGTGTTGGCTGCTATACGAACATCCAGCTGTGTAGCCGGATGTATGAATACCTGTTTGTGAAGTGCTTTCAGAGGTTCGCCCCTGTCTAGATCTCTGGTCCGTTGTCTGGAAGAGAGGAGAGGGAAGCATTCGAGTCATTCCTGAGGTACATACCCGGTGGCACAAACCTACCTGAAGTCACCCAGCGTGGTGGCACCAGCTGAGGCCGTGGAAGGCCCAACGTGCAGCAACTTCAATCTGTACTCCTGTCTACTCTTGGTCAAATTCGAGAGGTGGTGTGTCTTTCTCCATATATTCACTGAAGCTAAATAAATTTGTGAAGGAACTGTCTGTCTGTTACCAGTCCTACAGGTCTGAGCTTGAGGCTCTGAGCCGTCGTGGGAAAGCAAAGCTCCAGTTGCCCATGTATACCCCTCTGTACGCCTAAAGCTAAGAGCCAGCGTATTGCCCTTGTGTACTTACTGGTATGCCCAGAGTCAAGCTCTAGTTGCCCTTTTATACTCACCTGTACGTCCAAAGTAAAGACCCAGTTGTCCTTCTGCATACTTACCTGTATGCCCCGAGTGAAATACCAGTGCATCGCCCTTGCATACTCACCTGCAAACTCCATCCGTAGGGTTTACCGGGACAAAAATCGAAGTTAAGGATTGTTTATCTCTCTTGCATACTTACCTATACACCGAAGGCCAAGACCCCAATATATTCACCTGCATACTTACCTGTGGACCTTGTAGGCGTTGCCAACCGCGGACCCAGAATCTCATGACGAATGGCGTCAGGTACGCACCCCACCCAATTCATCAGAATTACTTACCCTCTTTACTCTGCGTGCAGGGACTGGAAGGGCCCCACCGACGGTTCTCCTGCAGGAGAAACACAAAGGCACTACTGAGAAAAACCCTGTTGAGTCACGTGAAGGAAAGGACCCCAATTCACCTACAGGCTTACCTGAGAGTCCCCGTGACAGAGTCAGAAGCGACTCAGACCTATACTCTCTGGCCCCGAGAGTGGATTTTAGATTCCCTTTTCCCTTTTACACCTTTTAAATTTAAATAAAGTTTGTTTTAATTCTACTCACTCTCTCGTGTGTCTGGTCATTGGGGTGTTCTTGGGACCTCCTCGAGGTGGAAACTAGGGAGGGGCGAGACTCTGCTCTGACCTGTGACAAAAGACAGGATCAATATGCTTTTCTCCAGTGAGGAAAAAAGCCTTCTAGTTAAATTAGCTTTGTGGAATTAATGTGCCCTTGATTTTGTTGCTTCAAATCCATTAATAATCTGTTGACGGCTCCAGCCAATAGTAGAACCTCATTGAAAAACACTATTTACATAACCAACTGTCCAGTGCATTATGTGCCCCGCTTGACACACTAACCTTACAGTAAGAAAAAAAGTATAAATACCTTTAGTGATAGACTTGCCTTGTTTATGCTTGACCACTAGTGAAGAGTCAAATGTTTCGGGAATACCCAGCTGACTATGCTTTAGATGCGAAAAGCAGTGAGAAAGAAAGATAGGAAGGATAAGGGAAGCAAAAATGCATTCCACAATTCCGAGAATAGGCGCTGACAAACAAACATATATTTATGTTGCTTTAAGATTATGGGAAAATTTAAAGTCACTACTGTACTTCACTACTAAAAAATTGCAGTAGTGAACTTGCCTGTGAAAAACTGACCAATGGCAATGGAGATTTCATTTTTTTACTGTTTGGTGCAAGTGTTTGGTGCAAGTGGTTGTAGAAGGACAAAATAAAAATGTTGCATTGTTAACTCGTCAAAAAAGTTAGTATATTATTTCTGTTTTGTGCAAAACTGAGATATTTTAAGACGTTTTCACTTGTTAACAGCGCAATAATATTATTCATCATGTCGTTTTTCATGTTGGGAGTTGGATACTTTTTTTTTCTGACTGATTGCCAGAATGCCGCCAAAACGCTGATAACATCGACTGGTGAGTAAGTTAAGGTCACCTATACTAGTCAAAATAAACTTTAGTTAAACCGAGAATGACCTTTATGAACTTTAGGTCCTTTGACCTTCTGATTATCTTATATACACTGACCCCAACCCATAATTAGCAATTTGTGATGAAATGTAGCATACATTACTTTGAAGTAATGTTGCATGAACTATTAAGATGACATGGATGACCAATAATAGGAAAATGTGTCTCATCTTATATGATTCATAGAATAAATTAAATCCGGACACATTTATCCCATCACTGCATAAAAATCTCTGCAGCATATTGTATTCTCCAGCAGTGGTTGAGAGGAGGGATGCCAGTAAGACAATCCATATGCAGTGGAATGTAAAGATAAGGTTTTGGATGTGTAGGGGTGGGAGCTGTCTCTGATAGTTCAGTGATGGAGCGGGCTCCCATTTTACATTTATATTCACACGGGGTGGCTTGTGTCACAGTAAGATTAAGAAAAGAGGAAGAAAAAAAATGAAAAGGAAGACAATGCGTTAATATATGTATGCAATTTTGATGGTGACAATGCCAATATTTGTATGGCATAGGCACACTGAACATTAGCAGTTCCCATGTGTTTTGACATATGTGAATTAAAAAAAAAAAAAAAAAACATTGTCAATAGGGATTTTATAACAAATACAAAACATTAACACCTGACTGAGTGACAATGTGTTATTTGCTGTCTCTCCAAAATGTCCCAGGTAGGGTTTTACAGAAATCATCCTTGACAGCTTGTACAAAAACTATGCTTTGAACAACAATATTAGTTGGAAATTAACTCTTCCTTTAGTGAATAAGGGGGAAGAAATACAATGGCGGTTGGCTATTTACATCTCCTTACATTTGCAGATGAGATTTTTTTTTTTTATATATAAAAATAAATAATAGTAGTAATTCATTGGTTAACTGTAATATACCTTGCAGTTACCCACACAGTGAAAATTTTTAATGGTTTAACGTAATTTTACTGTAAAAGACTATCAATTGTATGTTTTATGTAAAAAGTATGAATCACCTTATAATGTAGGATGAAAAACTGTAAAATTATATTTAAACATTTATTGTATTATTAATAGAAATGTACAATATAATATTCTATGTTACATTTGACTATTCTTGTGCCATGTGTGTTCCCCTAATGGTATTTTTTTGCAATCTAAACATCAGCAACAAAAGGAGACAACACAAGTAAGTGACATCTAACAGAGTTTATATACAGGCTTCAGGAGAGGGAAAACTATGAACACCGGTGCGATAATGCAGTAGATAATCTTGAGCAAAGACATAGCTGAACAGTCACTGAAGTTTCTTTGCATGGTGAGACTAAATCAACGTGCTGGGAGGAAGACAGAAAATGAGGGCAGACGACTGGGATGGATATGACGAATAGTAGCCAGCTAAGTTGATGTACGTAATTGAACAACAAGACCAGACACTGAGGTGGTGATGGGAAGGTGGCTATATACTGTGACTAGATTGCTGATGACAGGTGAAGTGCATCAGAATTCTGGTACAGATTGTGTTGAGTGGGTGGAGCTGAAGAATATTGTGTTGCTGGTGATTGTGACACTATATATGTGATGGTTTGATAACCTTAGTGACCTCAGGTGAGTGTCGAAATAGAGTCTGTAAGCCATGTAATGACGAGATCAGACGGAGACTGAAGGTTGAGAGTGGGTATATAAGGGTGAGCAGTGATGAAGGATAGCAGGTGACAGTGATGAGGATGAAGAGATGCAGGTGATGACAATTAATATTCAGGGGATGACGAGCGAGTGGGTGGAGGGAGTGATGATGATGGTGTTGATGGTGGAATCCTGACAGCTGTCTATATATATATATATATATATATATATATATATATATATATATGTATATATATATACACACACACACACACACACACACACACTTTTTATTCAAATAATATATTTAATGCATTCTCATGCTTCTAAATTGTATATGTAAGTTTGATAGATTGACGATAGTAGATAAAAAGATTGATACTACATTAAACCATCTTAATGATGTAGTTGCTAGATTTTTTCCTCTCTGATGAGCAGTTACCAGCCTTGATATCAAAGCCATAAAGTACCTTGTTTCTTTATAGTTTCCAAACACGTGCAAAGCCAATTAGTTAATCGTAAAGACTGGGCAGGTGGTCCAGAATTACAGGATAATAATGTGCCTTGGGCATTCTGGTGCACTGCGTAGCTATAGGGCATGTATTGTGTGCTTAATTGCCTTGTTGAGTTGTGGGCAATAAAAGGATCGCAGGGGAACATAGAGGTATTCCACACATTTGTCATTAGATCGCTTTTAATCTTAAATGCATTTTCAGGGTTTTTTTTATATGGTAGCTGAATAGAAAAAAAAAAAAAAATAGACAAACTGTCTGCTTGGTTTGACTGCTTGTTTGTATCGCTATGAAAGCTGGCTGTAGAAAATGAAAAAAGTTAATGTCTGTCAGTGCAGTTTATGTAACATTTGTGCCATGTTGCGCTGGGCCTCCCAAACAACAAACAAGTGCAATCGTTTACTTGATTACCTGGACTCACATGATCAAACAGTGAAGTAAACACAATGAATATCATTAAAGTATTTATGGAGAGATAAAATAAAATAACTGTAAAAATAGAAAACTAAAGGAAACATATTTTACTCAAATGAATCTAAATGGATTTATTGCATAGCAACTTTAGGTTATGATAAGATAATAATCCAGGTTTTGAATTTCAAAAATATATTCTCTCAAAATGCAATAAATCCTTTTTTTTTTTTTTTTTTTTTTTTTTTTTTTTTACAAAATGCAATAAATCTATTGAATTAATATACAAGTTATTATTATTATTATTATTATTATTATTATTATTATTATTATTATTATTATTATTATTATTATTATTATTATATATATTTTTTTCATATTGAAACTGATGCAAATACACAACATAGTAAGTTGATCCACATATGACAGCCTATGAACTTGGTTAATACTAATCTCATATACAAACACAGGACTAAAAATACTTTCTTCAGTCATCACTTCCAAAATGATTTCAACGGGTCATCTTGTTAATGCTATACATTAATTACAGTAATACAATTCAGTGTCATCATGAACAAGAGCATGAACAACATCACATTAGACCACAAGAATTCAAAAATGACATTTCCCTTACATTCAACTCCAAAAAAAGTGCATTCATCTTTGCCATGTTGAATTCAGTTAGTTTGCCAGTGCAATGGTCTGTATTAACAAAAAAAAAAAAAAAAAAAATTAAAAAAAAAAAAAAAAACATAAAAGGCATTAATAAAAACACTAACACTGCCAAGCTATGAGATATCACGTTCATAATCGAATGTAATTAATTTAATGTATGTGATATATTGTAGCTTGTCAATGATACGGCTCTGTGTATTAAATGTATTTGAATAATTTCCATCTGAAAGCACATGTAGATTTACCGGTACTATTATTCACAGAAACGGCTTTACTGATGAGATGCACAAGACAATCACATGTGATTTATGCTGCAGCCCTTGTTTGTTGATCAACAAGTACAAATTAGCTGAGGAAAACTAGGATACCAAACTATTCATATGTAAAAATATTTTTCTTTTAATTTTCAAGTTTCTTTTTGGTTTTCCACATTATTGTCTTTTATGAAGCTGAATAATTAAATAAATACATGAAAACTTGCCCTCGCAAATTGAACATCTCTTTAGGAGCAGAGGAGGGAAATAGGATGAAAGTGAATTTGTTCTTGAAAGTCAGAGGAGAACATTTTACGAATCATAATCTTTCACTAGAGACTCACAGCAGTTAACTCTTTAAGATCATCACCACACTTTTGCTAAAACAGACAAAAAAATGTTTGATCAAAGAAAATGAGCTGAAGCTGAAGACGGCCAGAAAGTAACATAAAATACACAATATTTTAAAGCCTTTCAAAAACATTGCATCTACACAGATAAAATTCATATATAGTTTAATCAATTGTCAGTATATCTGTTTAATATTTAATTATCTTGCAATGTAATCATCCTGTGTTAAGGCTTTCATAATCCTTAAGCCTTTATAGGTGGAGAGAGAGAGAAGGCAAAAGGCGACTGAAGGCAGTGTTAAAATGAGGTCCCACTTGAGACTAATTATGGATTTTTTAGAGCGCACAGACTGCCATTCTGCCCAGGACAGCACTAAGGAGCAGGTGTAGAAACAAACTGCTGACAGACCGACATCTGAACTGACAAAGAAAGAAAGACAGCTATAGAAGTAACAAGAGTAAAAGATTAAGTTGAGATGTCAGAGAGAATTTCATTCTATTCAGTGACTGAAGAAGTAATGAAGGCACAAACTAGGGAAAAGCAGATTTTTCACTACAAATAATCAACATACAGTAAAATATATCACATAGGAAACAAAACAGCATAAGATGGTATGTTTGATATATATATATATATATATATATATATATATATATATATATATATATATATATATATATATATATATATATATATATATTTATTTATTTATTTCTTGCTACATTTACAAATATATATTTTTTTATTTATTATTGTTTAAAACAATGATTTAAAGGGAACCTATTGTGCAAAATCCACTTTTACAAGGTGTTTGGACAGAAATGTCTGTTGGAATTGTGTGTACACAGCGATCTTAGAATGATAAAAATATAGTATTTTTTTTTTTTTTTTCATCTTCTTAAATCCAAACCATGCCCAAAAAAACTAGCGGTTTGGATTCTGTCCGTAACATGAAGTCATATTGTGGTAGCCCCACGCACCGCTATTGATTGACAGGCACGTATTAACATATCCTCAGCTCTTAGTGTGTTGTGCCAAATCCACCATTTTGTCTGCATGTGATCGGATGTGTTGCATTCATCGTTACAAAGCGGCTGTGAAAAACTATACAAGTACATAAAAAATTCAAACTACCATTCCGAGACATTCTGGTTCATTCACATTAGGGTTGTTCGAGATGCATTGGCTCTGCTCAGACCAGTCGGTGAATGACATCAAAATACCACGAGAGGGATTCAAAAGTAACTCTACGAGCCAATGCACATTGGCATGCAATTATTGCATCCAGCTGCCGCTGATCACAGTGTGAGTATAAGTAGGCAAAAGGCTTAGCGCATATTCAGGTTTTCGCTGAGGAGCCAAGCCAGTGACCCAGCCGTTCAGAGGTGTTACAGGAGCTGTGGCGACAGGATGTGACATATCATTTCCCTTCTTCAAGGAATGAGTGATACCATACTTAACCTAAATGTTCCTTTTAAGTTGGTCACTCTCAACGTCAGTATTCTGTGGGAGCATCCTTCACCCCAACGTACTTTTTGGTGCAGGCCAGGGCTTACCAAAAGAAGATCAACTACTGCTACTATGGTACTACTTACTGAGTAAGACTGGATAACACTGGGAAAAAGTACCTTTTCCATTTAAAGCAGGAATGTTGTGGAAGCCTTATTCTTCACGAAGGAGGTTTTGGAAGCACTTACACATATGAACTACCGTTTAGGTGCATATGGAAGATTAGAGGTGATTGTAATCCTGGATGGCAGACTGTCTGCCAGGGAAACACAGGCTCTGAGGCTATACAGTGGACTTTTCACATATGGGATCCACTCAGGTCTCTACATATGGACCCCAGCCCTCTACCGGTTCTCATGGATTCAATGTGTGAGGGCCTGGTTCCAGACAGGGGATGGAGGAACTCAACAGGGTCTACAGGGTCTACTTTATGGATTAGCTGGAGCAGTTATAGCAAGCTGACCTGAAGCCAGGGCCTCTCAGTGCTTCTACCATTTGAGGTGAAAAGACAGGAAGATGAAACACATGCTCCACATGGATGCTATAGAACCTAATGAATGTGTCAGGGGTTGCCTAGCCCACAGCTCTACAGATATCTACCAGTGAGACACCATGAGTCAGCACCCATGAGGATGCAAGACTCCTATTAGAGTGAGCTCACAACCTGAGCAGGTAGGGGACACCCTGTGCCTGATAAGCCAGGGTGATGGCATCTACTATCCAGTGGGCCAACATCTTTTCAGAGATGTCATTCCCCTTCTGCCAGCCACTGTGATAGACAAAGAGCTGGTCTGAGGTCCCAAAGTTTTGTTTCTGGCCTACGTAGCATCCCAATGCTCAGATGGAATGGAGCAAAGCTAGGGCTGGGTCTGCCTTCTTGCAGGCTCACCACCTGATCCCTGAAGGGAGTAGTGGGAACCTTGGGCACATCCAGGCCAGGATTCTAGGCACAAGGCTCAAATGGGACCTGCTCAGTCATGTCCCAAGAGGATATAGATGTGGGCCATGTAGGATTTAGTCTTCTTGTCCCCCTAAGGAACCTGATGATCAAGTCATGCTTACCCAGCAACTTTCCTTCTACAGGGACGTGGTTAGCAGGAATCACAGCAATGTAGGTTTAAAGGGTTGAGGGAGACAGCCTTTGCTCCAACCCTTGCTGCAAAAAAGGACAGCACAACTCTGACAGCTCTGAAACATCTCCAAATCAGCTGATCAGTTGGACTGTCTAGGGATGGAGTCTCCATTTTCCTGGGAACTCATCTCGACAACTGCCCGGTTGTGCAGACCAGAAATGTGAATGGAACAAAGCGATCTTAGATGCTACTGACTCCAGAGAAAGCAGTGGGGGGCAAGTTGCATCATGCGACGGGAATGTAGACCACCTTGTCGGTTGATGTATGCAACATCCGCAGTGTTGTCCATGTGGACTAGTATGTGCTTGCTTCATAAGTGCCCTTTGAGACAGATCAAGGCAAAGAGTACTGCCAGCAATTCAAGGCAATTGATGTGCCAGTGCAGTTGGGGCCCCATCCAAACCCCTGACACTGCAAGCCTGTCATTTCAGCTGCCATATGCCCCAGGAGCCTCTGAAACTCTTTCAGTTGGACCGCCATCCTGCTCTTGAGTGTATTCAAGCAGCTCAACACAGACTGAGCATGCAACACAGAACCCCGTATTAAGAAAATAGATACTTTGCATCGTGGATAATTTCCTCTTTTCCCAGATGGCCCGAAGGCCCAACTGGCTGAGGTGTAAAAGCACCAAGCTCCTGTGTGCACACAACTGATCCTGAGACTGGGCATGTGCGAGCCAGTCATTGAGATGACTGATGAGCTGATAATGTGAATGCCCTGTTTTCACAAAGGAACAAGGAGGGCCTCTGCAACTTACATGAAGACACAGGCCAACAGCAATCCCAGGGGGCAGGACCTCGTACCGATATTCTCATCCTTTGGACGTGAACGGCAGCAATTGTCTGTTGTGCGGAAGGATCTACACATGAAAAGTATGTGTCCTTCAGGTCGATTGCTGCTAACCAATCTTTGGGACAGATGCACCTAAAGATGTGTTCCTGCATCAACATCTTGAAGAGTAACCAGTGAAGGGCCGCGTTCAAGACACACAGGTTCAAGATCGGTCGTAACTCACTGCCTTTCTAGGGTACAAGGAAATGGGTCTGCAAAACCCCATCTCCATATCAGCTGGAGGGACTGGCTTGATCACATCCTTCACCAGTAGTACTGCGACCTCCACACATATGACAGGAGTACCAGCTGCTTTCACTGATATGAAGCAGATTCTCCACATGGCCCTCCTCCAGGGAAGGGAGAGGTGCATCCTTCTCTCTCTGGGTCACCCGTCCCAAGGCCTCTTGCTCGTCAATTCAACGCCAGGTTGATGTTGCAGTGCCACCATAGCATGTAAGCCAGAGGCAGCTTCTCCACAGGCCATATAAGCATCTTTGGCCAGAGTACCTACAGACCCGGGAGGGGATGCACAGTTTGCCCTGCCAGATGGAGGTGTTATTAGAAGACAACTGCATCACAATCGACTATTTTTTGTATATGGTATATATATATATATATATATATGGTCTTTACACACCAGAAGCTTGCCTGCACGCGGTTGCTGCGGCTGTAGGTGACATAGAGGGAGGCCGCCAAAAAACCAGGCTCTTGTCTTCATGACAACAATATCGTTTTTTTTGTTTGTTTTTTTTTTGTTTTTTTTTTACACACCTACTGATAGGACACCGTCAACAGTATTGACGGCAAAATAGAGTATGTTTGACAGGTGCAATATTTGAAAATCGATCATTATTAATTTATTTTTTAAATTACATTTATATCTGAATTTATGCCAACCTATAGACTTTTAAATATCAAAATGTCATGAATTAATATGTATTTGTGTACAAAATGACATATAAACATATTTTCCTAGTATATTTTGCCTGGAAACGCTTCCAACATGCACGCGTGTCGCGTGAAAAATAGGCGTCGGTTCTATTTCAAGCATGCATGGGTTTTCCGCGCGTCTCACGCAGGAGGTCTGCAAGATCTAACCTGTTAACATGGGATCCGAATTAGAAACAGACACGCCACGCAGCTGAGACCCTTGCGCCACACATCCAGTGTGTTGCTGGCCTAACGTCTCACGTCAAAAGAAAATCACCAGTCATTGGATGTGTCAATCATACATCAATTTAAATAAAAATTAACATACAGTAATAATCATGAAATATTTTGATTGGGACTCGAGTGGACTCGGGCATAAGTCCGATTCCTAATATGTTCGAGTCCGAGTCAATAACGAGTCAAAATGCACACGAGTCCATGACAAGACCGAGACCATTAAAATACGGTCTCGAGACCGAGTCCAAGACCGAGTCCGAGTCTCGAGTACTCAAAACTGGCTCGAGGTATTCAGCCAGTCACAATGCACTGGACTCCATGGTACAGGCTGGTACTCCTTGTGTTTCCACAAATATTTCTGGGTAAAAAAAAGTTCCTGGTAAGATTGTTCAGGTTAATTTGGTGGAAATGAGGCAAAAGTTAGCTTTCATATCCGACTGTGCACCAAGACAATACAATAAAATAAAAATAATACAAATATTATTATTATTGCAAATAATTTATTTTTTTAGGTGCATTTAATTATTTATTTATTTTTTCTTATAAGGCATAAAAAATGCAGACTGTTTTTGCATTTACAGTTACTTACATGCGAATAGATTAACTTTTAATTTCAAACTTTCACTTGGTTCGATATTTCCAGTGTATTAATACACTAACACTTTTTTATTAATAATAATAATAATAATAATAATAAAGAAAAAACATGTAAAATGATGATTCACTGAGAAAGAAAACATATGCAGTAAAGCTTATTAAATATATTACACAATGTCGCCATTGACTAAACATTGTGCTATAATTATATAAGTACAATAGCAATAAATCCACACCTGAAAATGGTTTGAGCTCTAATGTGTTACTAAACCACCTTGCTGTAATGACAGGCCTGTGGTTTGATTTTAATGGCATGTGTGCTGTATGTGCCAACCCGAGCTGATCCCCCTCCTCTCATTGTATCCATAATGACCCTCTTCTTGAGTCCTCCTTCAGTACTGTCTCAGTCAAATGACACTTCCAGCACACTGAACTAAACCTAGCAGCCTTGCTTCAGTGCTCACTCCTATCACATTCCGCTCTGTTATTCTTCCTTGAGAGCTCTTCACAATGCCTTCAGAGCATTGGTGCCCACCACCTTGCCTCATTAGGGCTCCTTCACGCTCCGTCTCGAGGATTATACAAGCAAATCTCATTGTGGCAACACTTCAGACGTATATAAGGCAAGAGAGGCAGAGTGATTAATGGGCGTGATATATCACTTTATGTTTGATTAATTTTCAGTTGTACTCATGTGATTGACAGGATTCTGACCCTTGTATGTATTGACTGAGAATGTTGAGTATGTGCTTGTGGTTATGAAGGGGGAATGATAGACTACATTACACTTAGAGCTAAGAGTGACACATATAGCAGCATAAGTAGGTATTTAATTTAAGTCTGTCATAATGAATACTGGGGAGCTATGTTTAAAAGTAACACATTACAATAGTTGTTACTTATAAAAGTAATTAAGCTACATAACAGAAAGTAACATGTTGAATTACATTTATTACTCTTTTTATGAAAGTTGACTTGCAGAGTGGATGGAAGTACAGGCTTTTTATTTAGTTAGTTAGTGAGGGTTAGGTAGTATTTATATAGTATTTATAATTATCTATTTATGAAAACATTGGTAGTCTATGGAAAGACCTCTTGAAATAAGTAAATGCATGTGTTTGTGGCAGCCATATGCCAAAAAAGCTTGCACATCTTTAATGGATAGTTTACTTAAAATTATTTCAATATTAAAATAATTAAATATTAAAAATACTAAATAAATATAACAATTCGTAATTTTTTCACCCCCCCCCCCCCCCAAAAAAAAATACTCTCAATGCCCCGAGTGACGTGTGATATGGTGACAGTATATCCTATCAAAAGCTGATGCAGACAACCCCTTTGGGCTTGTGAAAAAAAAAACACCGCGTGAAAGCTTAAAGTGGCCAGAATGCAATGTTTGTGTCTCCCACAACCAGCGAACGCTGCTGTAAATGAACACAAGGATGAAGTAAGTAACAAGAAGTTAAGCAATAAATCAAAGCAAATGTGTGCAAAAAACCCTAGCCCTTTTTGGAAACCCTATTTGTCAGCCAACTTGGTGTGCAAGGCATATCTGAGGCTTTCCATGTCCCGTCATTCCATGCACATCTCCCTCTCTTTCTTTTATTTTTTTATTTTTTTTATTTCAGTGAATGTTTGTGTGTGAGCATATGCATGTGTGCTTATGGGGAGAAGGGCAGAGATATGCTGTGTGTCTGTCTGACTTGGCAGAAATTGATCTTGTGTATGCATTAGCAGATTGCCTGTTGAAGAGATTGGTATTTATATTGCACCGACTGATGGCAGTGATCTAGCTATATAAATAAATTAAAATGTGCCCTGTGTGCTTTCAGATGACTATAAAAACTTGATTTGTAAGACTTTATGTACTCAGAAATGTCTGTATTAATATCCCTGTACCCCACAGTAGAGACTGAAAGTCTGTATCTAATTTGATGAGGACCTGATGGCTGGAAAAAAAGGACTTCAAAATCTGTCACTGGCAATGTATTAATCAACTAAGAATCAACAGGAAGTGACTGAATTAACATGAGTTGGTGAAAGAAAGAATCAGCAATACCTGCTGTCTGGTAAAGAAGAAAGAGTAGTGGAGACACCATGCTATAGATTATATTGCATGTAAATATAGCAAATACCCTTTTCTGATTAATGTTGCTCATTTGATTAATACGTAAACACAAATAGATTCTTTCCATTCCTACTTTACAAAGCCATTGCACCAGCTTATCTCTTCGGTAGGTAGTTGTGGTTTGTAGATCAATTGCATAATGTTTTGTGCAGTACAGTTATGTATTTTAGCTCTTCTAAAGAGTGCAGAGTCTTTGATTTAGCCACATTGGACAAACGCTGATCGATATTTTACTGTAATGTGATTGATTGGGAAAGTATGTATTAAAGCTAGCACCTCGGAAAGTGCATTTAAACAGTTAGAGTCCTGTCACTTACTGGAATGACAGGAAGCCTGCATTATAAGCACTATAAGTTTGAGTTTTAAAAATACATTTTAAGAAATGTGTATTAGATGTACTTTGAGATTTTAATCCAGTCTGATGTCATACAACCTTTATAAAAAAATCCAGAATAAATTGCCGATATTATATAATCCAAATGCTTCTCATGAAATTTTGATTAACCCTGAACTAACATTTGTGCACTAACCTTTAAAGGGATACTCCACAATTTTATATTTTGGATGAAAACCTGGAGGCAAGGTCCAGAAATGTATGAAAATATTTTCAGAATAGTCCATCTGCCATCAGTGGTTCAACTGTAACATTATGACGAGACACTTTTGTAAGCGAAGAAAACAAAAATAATTACTTAATTCAACAATTCCTTTGTCAACAGTCTCCTCTGTGTCTCTCCATATCACTGTATGCTGCATTTGTTCTTCTGTGTCAGCTGCACCATAAGCTTTGTAGCAGGATGAGTGAGAGTCACGGACACAGGCGAGGTTATTGAATTGCCAGACACATTCTCCGGAGGGTGATTTATTGAACAAAGTGAGAGAATACTGTGTTCTGTGTTCTGGAGTGGTCGTGCTCAGAAACCAGGCTTCGTGCAGGGTAGTCTGTGTTCGAGGGAAGTGAAGTGTTGATCCTCAGTCGCTGGAGGCTGTAAGCACACAGAAAACACAACATAAGTTCTGGAGACCTAGCTCACCCTTCCCTTCTCTTTATCAGTTTATATTGCTTCCTGCTGATGCTGTGCTGGTGTACATGATCAGTAGGTGTTCCTCGTTGAGGGTTCTGTGTGCCGTGTATCCTTGGCGACACTGATTCTGTCCTAATTGACTGCCTCCACTTTCTTTTCCTGAGGCATAATTAGCCCCCGTCCAATCTGGCTAGGAATGTAGCAGGCCGAATGGCAAGACCCGGTAATGCCAGTGTCCACTGTGGGTGCTGAAGACAGTTTTCTCACCAGAGGATGGGGACAATGGGGCTTGCCAATAGTCTTTGGTTAGGTCCAGGGTGGAAATAAGCATGCCCTACCTAGTTGGTCTAGTAGTTCATCCACTTGGGGCATGGGGTATCCATCAAAGCTGGAGATCTCATTTAGCTTGCGGAAGTCATTACAGAAACGGAGAGTGCCATCAGGTTTGGGGACCATAACAACGGGGCCGGACCACGGGCTACGTGATGGTTCAATTACTCCAAGCTTTAGCATTCTTTTGACTTCCTCCTCAATAGCCTGCCGGCGAGCCTCAGTTACCCGGTAGGGACGTTGCCGGATGATGAGGCCGGGTGGTCCGTGGACTTCATGTTGGATCACACTGGTCTGTCCCGGGAGCTCTCTGAACACATCCGCAAACTGACTGACCAGGTTTCTTAGCTCCATCTTCTGTACACTGGACTGCTCTCCCATATCCACGACCAGAGGTTCAGTACTGGCGAGGGCTGCCAGTTGTTCTGGTGGAGCAGTCCATCTCTTCAGGAGGTTTATATGGTACAGCTGCTGCTCCCGCCGTCGACCTGGCTGGTGAACCCGATGGTGATGGTATGTGATGGTATATAGCCCTTGCCAAGATGCCAGGAACTTAAACGTGGCTGTAGGTATGAGAACCAGCACTTGATCACCTGATTGAAATTCCCAGGCTTGGGCAGGTCAGTTGTATATCCTTTGCTGGGCACGCTGAGACAGATGTTCCCTTACAAGTGGCATGACCCTCTCGATCCGCTCCCTCATCTCCTTACATGCTCAATCACAGTCCTGTGTGGGGCAGGCTGCTGTTCCCAGGCTTCTTTGGCCACATCCAACAATCCCCTAGGTTGTCGTCCAAAAAGTAATTCAAATGAAGTCCCAATCATGGCCATCTTCAGCTACCACACGTCGTAGTATCCACTTCACGGTTTGGTTAAACCTTTCCACTAAGCCGTCGGTCTGAGGGTGGTAGACAGAGGTGCGCAGCTGCTTCACCTGGAGGAGCTGACATAGGTCTGTCATGAGCCGTGACATGAAGGGTGTTCCCTGGTCCGTCAAGATCTCAGAGGGGATGGCTACCCAGCTGAACAGTAGGAAGAGCTCTTTCACGATGGTCTTGGCAGTTGCTTTCCGCAGTGGTACCGCTTCAGGGTACCTAGTCACATAATCCACAATAACAAGGATATATTCATGGCCCAGGGCAGACTTCAGCAATGGCCCTACAAGGTCCATTCCAATGCGGGCGAAGGGGACATCAGTGATGGGTAGCGCTATCAATGGGCTAGGGGGAGGACGCTGAGGGGAGGTCCGCTGGCAGGTTGGGCAGGTCTACCAGTACCACTTTACTTCAGCGTCCATACCGGGCCAGTGAACCCGATCCCATATTCTTTGGATAGTATTTTTCACGCCTAGGTGTCCTTCCATTGGATGAGAGTGGGCCAGTTCAATGACGGTCTCTACCTTGGTCCGGGGAATTACCGGAAGCAATTTTTCCTCCCCCAGTCGCTGCGCAACGCAGTAGAGAAGCCCCTTCTTGACCACAAAGTACGGGAGGGGGTGTGGTGCTGGAAGACGCGTCCTCCACCAGGCGGACCTGGGCCCAGCAGTTTCTTAACCAATAATCTTCCCTCTGCTCCCGTCCAAATGAACCGCCTGCTGTGATCTATTGAAAGAGATCCATATACATATTAGAAGCGGGAACTTGACACTCACCCTCCCATTCACTGTCAGTGGCCAACAGCGCAGACTGAGCTTTTCCTGTTGTCCCATTCTGACATCTTCGTCTGCCTCCAGCACCCCTGCTCCGCTGTACCATGGTGGCTAGCAGCTGCCTCAACCTCGGCCAATCTCTACCCAGCAACACCGGTACAGGTAGATCTTTTACAATTCCGACTTCGACCTGCCAGGCCCCGGGAAGGTACGTGGCGGGTGTCTCCATGTACACAGGTAATCGGAATGGTGGATTTTTTTTTCTGGGTTGGGTTGAACAATGCTTGGCTGCAACAGGGTGATGGAGCTCCCGGAGTCTAGGACTGCTCTCACTGGCTTGCCTTCGATTTTTACTATGCGCTCTGGGGCTCCTCAAGGGACTTAATGATGCACTATACAGCCAGCCAGCCATGCATCCACTGGCACGGGGGTAGCTGGCCTACTCACTGGTCGGGTGGTGCCCTCCGGGAGACGTTGTTCCCCCATCACTTTCCGAGGCATGGTCACCACTCTCTCTCCCACATCACGAGCAAACAAAGCTTCAGCAAGCTCCACAGCCTTCACAAGCTCCGCCAAACTGGATGGGTTCTTCATACTCACGGCTCTTCGGAAATGGCAGGGCAGCGCTCTGAGTAGGCGATTGATCACTACTTTCTCCGCAACCTGAGTAGCAGTGGGACCGCTAGGCAGCAACCAGATGTTGGCGAAGCGGGTTAATCGAGTTGCCTGGGTCCAAATGGGGGTAAGCTCTTCGTACATCGACTGATTAAATTGCTGCGCTGCGCAAACAGAAGAAAGTCCCATTTGAGCCAGGATTTCTCCTTTCAGAATTTCATAATCATCATTTTGTGGAGGTTGAAGTGAGAAGTAAGCATGCTGTGCTTCCCCCGTCAAGAATGGCGCTAAAATGCATGCCCACTGTTCTTTCTTCCATCCTCCCGACTGGCAGTTACCTCAAAAGTATGTAGGTATGCCTTGATGTCATCATGTTCGCTTAGCTTGGTAAGGTATTGATGTGCTTGTGCACAGGGTTCTGGATGCCCCGTACCTGCTTGACCAGCTGTTCTGTTCTCTCTTGTCTGGTGGCAAGCTGCTCTGTGAATTGCTGCTGCCGAATGGTTATCTCCGTCAACCGCCGGATAATCTTCTCCATCAATGTCCGGAGAGAGAGACTTCTGCGTGGGACTTCTGCAACACAGATAAAACAGCCGTCACGGACACAGGCGAGGTTATTGAATTGCCAGACAAATTCCCCGGAAGGTGATTTAATGAACAACATGAGAGAATACTGTGATCGGTGCTCTGTAGTGGTCGTGTTCAGAAACCAGGCTTCGTGCAGGGTAGTCTTGTGTTCCTGGGACGTGAAGCGTTGATCCTCAGTCGCTGAAGGCTGTAAGCACACAGAGAACACAACATAAGTTCTGGAGACCTAGCTCACCCTTCCCTTCTCTTTCTCAGTTTATATTGCCTCCTGCTGATGCCGTGCAGGTGTACAGGATCAGCAGGTGTTCCTCATTGAGGGTTCTGGGAGCGGTATATCCTTGGCGACGCTGATTCTGTCCTATTTGGCTCACCACACTATGCACCGTTTCTATGATAATATTGCTTTGAATTGAAAGAAAACAGGGCATCCTTGTCTCGCAGCTGAGACAGAAGAGCATACGCGGCATACAGTTTTATGGAGAGACACAGGAGACTCTTGATAACGGAATTGTTCAATAAAGTCTTTATTTTTTTATTTTATTTTTTATTTTTTTTATAAGCTGCTATTTCTATAAACTCATGTGGTATGTTCTAAATTAAGGTTTTTATAATTCATTGATATCAAAATGATATTAAAAATAATACAGTAAAATACATATATGTGACCCTGGACCACAAAACCACTGTCAAGTGTCAATTTTTCGAATATGATATTTATACATAATCTACAGTAAAAGCTGAATAAATAATATTTCCTTTGATGTATAGTTTGTTAGGATAGGACAATATTTGAAAAAGATACAAGTATTTGAAAATCTGGAATCTGAAGGTGCAAAAATAAAAAATTATTTCTCAAAATATTGAGAAAATCACCTTTGAAGTTGTCCAAATGAAGTTCTTATCAATGCATATTATTAATCAAAAATTAAGTTTTGATATATTTACAATAGGAAATGTACAAAATATCTTAATGGAATATGATATTTTCTTAATATCCTAATGATTTTAGGCATAAAAGAAAAATGAATAATTTTGACCTGTACAATATTTTTTTGGCTATTGTTAAAAACATATCCCAGCAACTGGTTTCGTGGTCCAGGGTCACAATTGTCATACACAGTACCACAGCACATGACCTTGTGTAACACCCGCATCTATAAATACATACACTCCCACTCCTATAATTAACACAGACATGTTAGTCCCACCTGAATTGGTGCATTTTAATTTTTTTCACATTATTTGTCCAAATTAATTGATTTCAACAAAATTATAACATACATTATATTGCATTAAATATGGTGCAATGTAAAATGTAAATAATGATTTCTTATATCTCTAAAGTTAATTTACTAACTAACCAGCAATGGACATTGGATAGTGTAACGTTCAGTTATTAGGTGAAAAGATGTTTACATCATTGATGTCTTTCTGTGAGGGCGATTACTATATACGAGATTATACACTCCAACCAATTGCATCTTAGACATGTCCTCTGGGTCTGTTTACACTTAGTCACTTCATGTGTCTTGATCGATTGGATTATCCACCAAGTTTTTTGCACATTTACACATGGCAACATAAATGTGTCTCTTCAAAATGGATATAAAAAAAGAAAAGGAAGTATGATTATGATGATGATGGTGATGATGCAGCTGCATTTTCTATTTAATGCTCTTTTCACCACATATAGCAAGCAACTTTGATTTTCAAACTGATTATGAATGTTCAAAGCATACGACGATGTGTAGAACAACAGTTTTAAAAATAAGGTTTTTCTGTGTGTATTGCCAAGATGGTGTTGAGTTCCTAATGGTACAGTGCAGGGTTATTCAATTCTTACCCTGGAGGGCCAATGCGGTGCAGAGTTTGGCTCCAACCCTGATCTAAGTCACATGCCTGTGATTTTCGAATGATCCCAAAAACATTGATGAGCACGCTTAGGTGTGTTTGACTAGGGTTGGAGCCAAACTCTGTATCGCATTGGCCCTCCAGGGCAAGATTTGAATAACCCTGGTACAGTATTTAAAACTGCAATTTTTTTATTACCGTTTTTTTTTTTTAGGTCTATGAGAACAACATCATCTGCAAACTTAATTTAATGTAGTAGTCACTGGAAATTAAAGCAGTACAAAACACAGTAGAGCAGAGAGCACACAATTGTTCTGAATCCACCTATATAAGCTGTTTCTCATCCAGAAAGCAGTGCTTTGATCAAATTGAAATTCATGAACAATGTATTAAATCAGGTTGTAGCACCAGAAGCATTAAACATGTATACATATCATATTTGAAAATGAGTCTTGAATTCAGTGAAGTGCTGAGATTGAGATATTGAAGAGCAATTAGATTTAAATTAAATGGAGACACTGCAGGTAAAAACATTGTTTTTTTCATGCACCTGTCATGTTTGAGATTTTGGGCTGTTTGGTCAGGTGTGTTTTTTTTTTTTTTTTTTTTTTTTTTGAAAGAAAACATCCAAAAGACACTGTTAAGTGTTTCTTTTATAGCACTTTATCTACAGCTGCACCTCAATCAATTAGAATGTCTGGAAAAAGTATTTCAGTAATTAAACTCAAAATGGTGAAACTTGTGTACTAAATAAATTCAGTGCATACAGACTGAAGTACTTTAAGTCTTTGGTTCTTTTAATTGTGACGATTTTGGCTCACATTTAACAAAACCAATTCACTATCTCAACAAATTAAAATACTCCATAAATCAAAAAAAAGAAAATAAAAAAAGAATGAAAATGAATTGTTGGCCTTCTGGAAAGTATGTTCATTTACTGTACATGTACTCAATACTTGGTTGGGACTCCTTTTTCTTTAATTACTTCCTCAATTCAGCGTGGCATGGAGGTGATCAGTTTGTGGCACTGCTGAGGTGGTATGGAAGCCCAGGTTTCTTTGACAGTGGCCTTCAGCTCACCTGCATTTTTTTTTTTTTTTTTTTTGGTGTCTTGTTTCCCATTTTCCTCTTGGCAATACCCCATAGATTATCTGTGGGGTTCAGGTGTGGTGAGTTTGCTGGGCAGTCAAGTATACCAACAACATGGTTATTTAACCAACTTTTGGCAGTGTCAGCAGGTGCTAAATCCTGCTGGAAAATGAAATCGGCATCTTCAAAAAGCTGGTCAGCAGAAGGAAGAATGAAGTGCTCCAAAATTTATTGGTAAACGCGTGCAGTGACTTTGGTTTAAAAAAAAAAAAAAAATCACAATGGACAGACTGGGAAAAACTGGACTTCAAGCAGCTTGGGCTATGAGTTTCTCCACCCTTTCTCCAGACTCTTGGTTCCCAAATGAAATACAAAACTTGCTCTCATCTGAAAAGAGGACTTTGGACCACTCGGCAACAGTCCAGTTCTTCTTCTCCTTAGCCCGTTTAAGATGCATCTGATGTTTTCTGTGGTTCAGGAGTGGCTTAACAAAAGGAATATGACAACTGTAACCAAATTTCTTGACATGTCTGTATGCCTTGACCCCAGCCTTAATCCATTTCTTGTGAAGTTCACACAAATTCTTGAATCGATTTTTGCTGTGTCTTTCCCTTCTTGTGAAGGGTGTCAATGATGAATGGTCAGATCAGCAGTCTTCCCCATGATTGTGTAGCCTAGTGAACTACACTGAGAGACCATTTTGAAGGCTCAGGGAACCTTTTCAGGTGTTTTGAGTTGATTAGCTGATTGGCATGTCAGCGTATTGTAATGATGAGATGAATTGGTGTTTTTTTTTTTTTTTTTTTTTTTTTTTTGTATGTGAGCCAAAATAATCACAATTAAAAGAACCAAAGACTTAAACTACTTCAGTCTGTGTGCATTGAATTTATTCAGTACACAGGTTTCACAGTTTGAGTTGAATTTCTGAAATAAATGAACTTTTAAACAAAATTCAAATTTATTGATCTTCAGTGTCTCACCTAAGAAAGTCTTAAATGTCTTATTTTAGTTACAGAAGCTGTAACTAATTGTTACTGACTTCTTTCAATTAATATAATAATAATAATAATAATAATAATAATAATAATAATAATAATAATAATAATAATAATACTGATAATAATAATAATAATAATAATAATAATAATAATAATAACTTTAAAGTCACTTTAAAAAAACACTCTTTTGTATCAAAGTGACTAAACTGCTCATAAGAACATTGTCTCTCGACGGCCCTACTTTCCTATCCTTATTATGTTTGCCCCACAAACTTACTGTCCCAAGATGCCTAATGGTCCCCAGCATTACGGACAGATCATTATTCTGACTTGCTGGGCCTGAACAGCACGCTCAGGGAGGATGCATCCACAAAGGCTCTAAAGCCTGCGCTTGGTTTCTTAAACTTCAGTTTGAGGGCCACCCTTTGGGCAGAATGAGAGCATTCATGTGTGCATCGGTTTCTACCCTGATAACTCTCCTCTTAAGCTGCTCTATATTGTCCCATTGTCTTTCATCTGCTTAATAGAAAAAGCATGAAGTAAAGGTTTGCTAACATGTGACCTAGAAATCTCACGTTGTACATTTGCATTGCAACAGGAGCATTGCAATTACATCTACAATAACAATTAGATTTGATATGAAAATGTTATCAGTGGATAAAGTGGACTTTAAATGTGTGCTTAACCTTAGTCATAACTCTTGGTAATCAGATTCAGATAACTAAACCAGATAATTGATGCATTAATGGTAGACTCAAATAATGAAGGGGGTGGGGGTAAAGGTTCATTATTACAAAATGGCCAGTAGTGGTGAAAAATAATTGGTCATGCACAGTCTGACC
The DNA here is from genome assembly GCF_003368295.1 of Carassius auratus. Classification (NCBI taxonomy): domain Eukaryota; kingdom Metazoa; phylum Chordata; class Actinopteri; order Cypriniformes; family Cyprinidae; genus Carassius; species Carassius auratus. The sequence continues at coordinate 11,598,555 of NC_039274.1, forward strand.
AAATACCCAGGAACATAGCTGATTGCAGTACCAGGAGCTACATTAAAATGATTAAAGTGGAAAATTGGTGTTCTGAATTTTAATTTATTTCAATTAAAGTTGTAATTATTGTACCCTAAGTCATTCTGGATAGAAAGTAACGGCTAGTGGCAGTAAACAATTCCTGGAACAAAGCAACTATACTAGAGGAGAGAAATTGTATGCAATTAAACTGTCTCCTGTTTTGTTTTCTTTTCTTTTTAGAATAATTTACATTTTAAGAATAATCAATTGATTCATAAACAAAACAAATGTATTAATAGTCTATTATAAAAGAGGATGGTACAGTCAGATTGTGTTGTGCATTTGCTGAGGACGTCTAATTATGTAAGATGTAGTAGGTTAAAACTGGTTCATTTGAAAAAATTTTATGCATTTAATCTCATGGGAAATCAAGGTAAATGAACCCTAACTACTAGTTATATTTCATCCATATCTAGTTGGAGAGAGCTGTGAGAGGAAATTAATTTGAATATACGTGTTTGTAATGTATATACAATTATAGTTTAAAATGTGACTGAAGCGACTACAGTAATGTGGATAGCCGGGGTTCTTCCAGAATCTACTCTCTTTTGATTCACATCTCTCATTTTTGGGGACCACTATCATTAACATTCAAATCCCTGAACAAAACTAAGTGCTTCTACTATTCTGAGGTATTAGAGATACACTAAATAAACTAATATACTTCATGTGAAATTGAAGAACAAACTGGTGTGACGTCATTTTGAACTAAATTGTGCCTGTTGCAATGTTTTCTGAAAGATGTTTATTACATTACTTCTGGAACATTCTGGAACACTTTAAAAGTGAAATGTCCAGTGAGTAGTTCTAAAAGCTGACAACTTTTTTACAATGTTGATTTTTGTATATAGTGCAGCAGTTTGCAAATTAAATGTCCAGTGAGTGGTGCTAAAAGTTAATGCTCTTTCAAGTTTGAACATAACGCACTACTCATACTAAAATGTACCCTAAACCGAACTGATAGTGTTAAAAGAAAGTGTGAGATAAATACTACTAATACTAAAAAACTCCTACTATTTATTTATTTGTTTTTTTTTTATTTTTACAGCACATGTTGTTTCCAAGTAAACCTTTTCCTCAACCTGCTTCGTGAACAGAGTTTCAAACACACATAGCCACTATAACATGGCATTTTCACCCATTCTATCTCAAAGTAGTACATGCTTAACCTGCACTTAACCTTTCCTGAGCATACAGCTGTGTGAGCCACAGGTGCAGAAATTGAAAGACATCAAAGAATTGCCAAGGGTAAGGAGGTCATACCACAAACACACACTTCTCATTTTTCTTCTCATCATATCAAAAGTACAGATTTGCAGAAACTTACACTTATCTGCAGTTTTCCAGGAACCCATGATTATGTTCCATAAGCACTGTGCTGGGATCAGATGGAATGTCACTGAAGATAGGGAGAAGGGTGTGAGGAGGATAGCTGTCAAAAAATCGAAGCGCAGGTCAAAGGGTAAAAATGAGGGGAAGTATGTGATTTTGATGTATATAACACACACACACAGTATAAATTAAATTGTTAAATTCAATAAATATTTTATTATTTATTTCTTTCTTTATACAGCACAGACCAAAAGTTTGGACACACCTTCTCATTCAAAGAGTTTCTTTATTTTCATGACTATGAAAATTGTAGATTCACACTGAAGGCATCAAAACTATGAATTAACTCATGTGGAATTATATATGGAATTATATACAAAACAAAAAAGTGTGAAACAACTGAAAATGTGCCATATTCTAGGTTCTTCAAAGTAGCCACCTTTTGCTTTGATTACTGCTTTGTACACTCTTGGCATTCTCTTGATGAGCTTCAAGAGGTAGTCTCTTTGAATGAGAAGGTGTGTCCAAACTTTTGGTCTGTACTGTACGTATCTTTTGCATAATACAAAAAGAGTACATTTTTACTCAGTGTATTGAGAATAAGATTATTATGAGAATCAAAAACATTGCTTCGTTACATTTGTACAATCGTTACATACACAATTTGATATTATAACTTTTGATATATAAATATATCTTGCATTATTATTATTATTTTTTTATACTTAAACTGGTACAGGTGTGCTTGTTTGATACTAATCATTTATGATTATATAGTTTTACTTTTCTATACAGAAAAGCATAATAAAGAAAAAATGGTGGCACTTTCATTCCTGTTTCACATGTACTATGCACTATTAGTTACCATAGTATTAATTACTGGGCAATAACTATGTACTAACCTTGAACCTAACCTTAATCCATGTACAGTAAGTACATGTCAGAGCATGTACTGTAAACAGATATAAATAAAATAAAAATAAAAATAAATAACTGTTGTATGAATGTACATCTTTGTGAAGGACAAAATGGCTAATATTTAGTAAACTTTAATTCTGACAATTTCCTTACAGTTTTACCATCTACATTTCCTCATTTATTCATCGCACTGTTTACAAGGACACTGTTTACTTGTATGCTTACTCTGTAATTTCTCTTTTGACCACCCCCCCCCCCATTTAAAATTGTAAATTAAAAGGGTCAGCACATGCTTGCAACATTCCCCTGATATAATTCCCCCTTTTATAATAACCATATGACAGCCTCTAAACTTGGTCGATACTAATCTTGAAATACATTCATTAGTTATCACGTCCAAAATTAATTCAACGGATCATCTTGTTAATGCTATAAATTAATTACAGCAATAAAACAAAATGTCATTTTGAACAAGAAAAAGAACAACATCACATTAGACCACAGAAAATGAGATTTACATTAGAACATAAAAAATTAGATTTACCTTTAGTTGACTAGTGCTATGTTCTGTATTAACAAAACATAAATGGCATTAATAAAAACACTGACACTGACAAGCTCTTGTCAGTGATCTACGGCTCTGTGTATTAAATGCATCTCTATAATTTCCATCTGAAAGCACATGGATTAAATTATATTCAGATAATTTAAATTGCGTTACTCTTAGAACTTTGGTGCATACAGATAAAAAAAAAAAAAAAAAAAAAATCAGTAGAGCACAAAATTACAGATAGATACATATTATATTATATATATATATATATATATATATATATATATATATATATATATATATATATATATATATATATATATATATATATATTTATATATATTGATAATTGCAGAAATAGATTTATGGAATAATTGATGACGGGCCATTTAATTATTAGAAGTTAATGCACACTGGGTGTGGTTCAGCTTATACTATGGTTACCCCAACTCAATACATTGTTCGATGATTTATTTCAAGACACTTGTGTGCTTTCTGTCTTTAAAATGCTCTTGTGAGTAGGATTCATTTAGCATTTATTTCTCCAATACAGAATTTTAGACCTGAGGGCTTAAAGGGGTTATATGCAGTTGCTAAAAGTAACATTATTTTGCATATTTGGTGTAATGAAATGTGTTTATGTGGATTAAGGTATAAAAAACACATTATTTTCCACAAACTGTGCATTATCGTTTCTCCTCTATGCCCCGCCTTTCTGAAACGCTTCTGTTTTTTACAAAGATCATCATTCTGAAAATCCAGGTGTGCTCTGATTGGCCAGCTATCTGGTGCATTGTGATTGGCCGAATGCCTCCAGCGTGTGATGGAAATGTTACACCCTTTACCATACTGTGATGCATGTCCCAGTCAGAACGCCGGCGCGACAAGACAAAAACAATAAAACCCATTACAAATTAGAATCACCAGTGGCAAATCCTTTAAATATGTAGGTGTACTTACAGACTTACTCAGAACAGCCGACATTGTAGTCTTCTCTCCCAGGATCAGGAAACAGTCCTCCATAAAATGTGCTGCACATATTCTGGACTGTTCTGGACAAGTGTTGTAAATACAACTTGGCCACTGATTTCTAGTTGTGTCCTCTTTTGGAAGGACAGATAAAGTAGCTTCGCTTTCACAATGAAACAGTGTTTCCACAATATGGCGCCGGCGGCAACAGCATGAATAAAAGTTACTCCTTTCTCTGCATAAACATTTGGGCGGCGTTATGCAAATCTTCTCAAATCGTGGCATAGACGTGGAGGCATGTTACAATGAACCATTTTCTTATCTTTATAAAGAAAACTCTTTGGGTTTGAGACTTTAGTCTTTGCAACTTTATAGACGTTCTTTATGCACCAAAAGATTGTAACACTCCAAAGAGAAAGGAAAATTTTATCATATGACCCCTTTAAATCATTGATAATAATGCAGTGCAGTTATGAGAAAGAGAGAGAGAGAGAGAGAGAGAGAGAGAGATTAAACGTGTGAGTCTGTGCATCTGTGTTAGCAGCATCTCACTAACAGCAAAACTATAAGTTCATCTGCTCCAACAGTAGCGCCGTTATAACATGTCTAGTGACAAATGTTATGTATTTTAAGTTGCTACACTATTTTAATGATACAATTTTCAAAGCAGCACTAACAACACATTTCTATTCACACCTTTAGAACATTAATCAGCCAGAATAAACCATTCAGTAGCCCCGTAGTATAACACCCCTCATCATCCCCACAACCTTATACTGATTGGGAGAAAGAAGAAGAAGAAGAAAAAAAAAAATACTTGAACTAAAGCTGACAAGACATAACACTTTTTTAGTTAAATAATTTAAAGGTGCACTGTGGAATTCTGAGCTTTTGTGGTTAACACCCAAACAATTGCAGCTTACTTTCAGAAAGTTACATAAGCTCAGAGTAATTATTATTATTATTATTATTATTATTATTATTATTATTATTATTATTATTATTATTATTAATATTATTATTATTATTATTATCTAATTTATATCATATTGCACACTGTTTTACAGTATTCATTTTAACTTCACACAAATTTATTGAGTGGAGAGAGGATCCAGTAAAACCACTGTAACCACCTGGATGGTCTGTTAAATACTCCCCCACCCCCTTACTTACATTACTTCAGAAAAAAAAAAAAAAAAAAAATAATAATAATAATAATAATAATAATAATATATATATATATATATATATATATATATATATATATATATATATATATATATATATATATATATATATATATATATATAACATATAAAACATATATTAATAACAAAGAACAGCTGTGTAACCTCATTACAATAAGCCATACAATGATAGCCATGCACAAAAAGGCAATTAATCGGGTCATTTCCACTCGAAATTTCCACAGAAATAGGAAGCAAAAAAATAAAAATAAATAAAAACTCAATGATTCCAGATGAGTCAAACATTAAATGGAAATCTTTCTTCCCTGATAATAAGGCTTCTTTATATAAATAGCTTCATGTGTTTAATGATTGCAACAAGTTTCTCCGCAGTGCAGGCTATTAATAGGACTGAAACAGTATGACCACTAACGTGGATATGGTTTGGTAGACGAGCCGGGCTCCAAAAACACACCCACGCACACACATGGCACTTATGCTCTAGAGTTTAAGCCGGATACACATTATGATTACACATTCTGTGATTACACATTTTCTCATCCATGTAACCTAAGCACAGATCCTGCTCTTCAGGTAAATAAGAGCTAAAATCTTAATGAACATTTGGAAATGGGGCTTTCAAGTTCTCAAGGGGTTATATGCGTCATCCAGAGTGTTTACCAGGAAACAAAATGGGAAAATCAGGAACTTCTAAATTCATGCACAAAGAAAGCTATTAGTAGCAGCATAAAATCCCTTTCTATCTCTCTCTTCATGCATTATTGTTGCTGTGACAAAAAAATAAAAAAAAAATAAAAAATAAATAAATAAATAAATAAAATGATCAGCCTTTTAAAAAAGTTGGTCATTTAATAAATATACAGTGAAAAATAAGACTGGCATGACATTTTTTTTTTTTTATGTATTTTGAATGACGCTCGTAGCTACGAAGTCCTGAACCACATATGGAGAAAAAAAGGAAGAAAACTTATCTTGTTATATCAACATAAAACACAATTTTGAGGTATTAAGTCATTATTTTGACTCGTTATGCAAGTAACCATGATTCCCTGAAGGGAACAAAATGCTGCAACTGAAAAAGCTATGGGAATGCCCCCAGCATGACCACACTCTAAATCACATGTGTAATCTGTGCAGTGGATGGGCGAGACGTGATGGGCAGGTCACATCATTGACCAGGAAGCTTAAAAGCATGTGCTTTTAAGATTCCTACTCACATATCAAGGCCGTAGAACCTCACAATATAAGTGGCGTGGACCATCCCCATTGCAGATGTCCAGCATAGACACACCTGTCAAAAAGGCCTTTGAGGCCTTCATACTTCTCGTAGAATGTGCTTTGACTCCCATCTGCAACTTGTAGACAATGGTAATGGCATTAACTATTCACCAACTGAGGGTCTGCTTTATAGCAGGAAGACCCCTCTTGAGGGGACCATAGCACACAAGCAGTTGGTCCACCCTTCTCCACATGGCAGTTCCGTGGAAGTACATGTCCAGTGCTCGAACTGGACACATACAGTTACGTTTCTTCTGGCCAGACTCCCTGAAGGGAGGAGGACAGAAAGCCTGCAGTATGATGGGCTGTGGCATGACAGAGGGAACTTTGGGGACATACCATGCCCCCCATTCAAAGTCGAGATTAGAAGTGGCCACTGAGAGGGCCTGGAGATCCCCAACTCTCTTCAGAGAGGAAATAGCCAGAAGAACGGCAGTCTTAATTGTGAGATGTCAATCAGATATATTTTCAAAGGGCTTGAAAGGAGCTTTACAGAGAGCCTCTAACACAACTGCCAAATCCAACAGGGGAATATCCATACTGGAGCGCTTGTGCACTGCAGAGGAAACATGTAACTTGGGGGTGTCTACCAACTGACTGGCCATCAACAAGGGCATGGTAAGGCGCAATGGCCACCGTGTAAACTTTTAAGATGGATTGGGTCAACCCTGCGAAGAATAGGGCCTGCAGGAACTCCAGAACTGTACCAATCGGGTAGTTAACCCTCTGGAGTCGACCAACAAGGACCTTCTCCTGATAACCCTGAAAATAACTTAAATTACACTTCCAGTTTTATTTTTATAAGATTTCACAATGTAGAAAACTATATTAGGAAGTGGACATGGTGTCACGGTGTGGTGCAGGAGAGACGCACGCAAACGAGAAAGATGATGATACAAAGTCTTTAACAATCCATATAGGTTGTAATCCAAGGGTAGAAGGCAGAAACACAAGTACACATCGATGAGACCAGACAAGCAAACGCTGAACAGAATGCAACTTATAAGGGGAACGTTAATGAGGGTAACTGACGCAAAACACCTGAACATGACGACACAATCGAGGTGAGACAGAAACTAGGTCAAAGGATATGAGGGATGGCAATGAAAACAAACACAAAAGTCCATAGTGTGAAAAATGGCAAATTAACCAATGGGTGATCCTCTATAGCCATCTACTAGTTATAGTGTTAATATCATGTCATTTTAGTTTTTATAAGTATAGAATATACAAAGGGGCACCAACATCGATCTTGCTCAGCAATTGTGCAGTTGCACCCTGAGTAAACACACACACACACACACACACGCACACACACACACACGCACACACACACACACACACACACACACCCCCACACACACACACACACGTTTTTTTTTTTTTTCTTTTTTGTGCAAAGTGGGGACATCCCATTGGCGTAATGGATTTTATACTGTACAAAATGTATATTCTATGGCCCTACACCAGCCCTACACCTAACCCTAACCCTCACAGGAGACTTTGTGCATTTTTACTTTCTCAAAAAAAAAAAAAAAAAAACTAATTCTGTATGATTTATAAGCGTTTTGAAAAATGGGGACATGGCTGTGCTTATGTCCTCATAAGCCACCCTCTCCTTTTAATACCTGTGTCATACACATGTCATTATACAGAGTTGTGTCCTGATATGTCACAAAAACAAGAACACATACACACACACACACACACACTCACACATTCCCTTTCAGTCCAAATAACAACATAATGTCATGTCATACTTGTTTGCCATTCACATGGGAGAGGGACAGACTGACTTATCCGGGCATCATCTGTAAGTCTCGTCACATTAATTGTACTCAATTCTGTTCTTTCCCACTATTTATTTACCCTGGTCTAAATTTTTGTAACCAACACATTTTTCTTGTCCCTGTGGATTTTACTGTCACCCATATCTTGCTGCTCCGAAAGCAACAGCTTCAGAGAAGGATTATTCAGCAGCTTACTTAGAGGCCAATCTCTCACTCATGTTAATTCATAATGCTGCTCAAATCTCCCAGGCAAACCTCCCTGTCAGTTTAGTTCTCAATCGTACTGTTCTTAAACTCCCCAATGACAACTTCTCTGCTGTATCTGAGTACTGTAATTACCACATTGATTTGATCATGGTTGTTCGGAGACCAGAGATATATATCGTGTTGGGAACAAAGGGTGCTATAGAGAGTGTGTGTACATTTCTAATAAATAATAATGTCTTGCAATTACCAGCCTTGCGGTAATGCCACCTGTTGACACGGCTACATAATAAGTGGCTCTCTATTGTCTTTGGCAAATTGACATCACAGGGAGCACTTAGAGTATACTTAATGGATTATCCGTGACCCTGGAAACACAATTACAAATGTATACTGATTTCCATAGCTCTGTGTATGACAGCCAATGGAGCTAGCATTAATTCTAATGGCCTTCTCCTGCCATGCGAATGCATGTTAGGAAACATTATGCTAGCCAAAAAGGTTAGCTGGAAGCATATGCAAAATAGACAAGACTCTGAAAAGCTGTTTAATCATATCAGATGTTCATACTACTAAGCTAAAGGCATTTTTATTCTAACTTTTTGTCATAGCTTTAGAAGGGAGAGAGAGCCCTTTTTATCTACCAAATTATTAATCTGTGATCATAACTGCCCATTAATAATTGAGCTGGCACACATCAGAGTTCTTTGCTTCTTGATGGAAGTGTATAATGCATCATCTGTGAGAGGGAAAAAGGCATTCTGTTCCCATGGAGATTCTAACTGAACACATTAAAAAACAAAGTGGAAGATGGAACACAGAGAATAAACAAGAATAAATAAGCGCTACAAACTCACCATATGCTCATTCAGGATCAATCAATCTTGTCTCCCTCTCGCTCCCACTGAACCTCAGTATGCGGTGTGAATGGAAACATATTTTGGTAGGTAATAATGTTATGGTAAGATAGTGAAAATGAAAAAGAAGGACAAATAAACTTAATCAAAAAGCAATAAACTGGTAGTTAAAAGGCATCTGAGAAGACTGCCAAATGAAAACACAAATATCAAATATCGGAAAGTATATCGGTGACAGGGAACAAATTAATAAAATACAAACACTATATGCCTGTATTAACTCCACTAATGCAAAATGATATCCCCTTAAAAAAATAAATAAAACAAATATTAATAAAAAAAAAAAAAAAAAAAAAAACCTTCTGCAGCAATGAGATTCAAAGGGACAGATGGGGGCCATGTGATAAGTTCAAAATATAGCGGGAAATAATTACAGATTCAAAAGCTTGGTATAGAGAGCGTGAAAAATGACAAGGGTAATGAATTTGCGGCTCATTTTAATAGAGGAACAAACTCATCTTGACATTACAAGACATTACAAAACAAGCCCAATAACCCCCATCTCAAATTTCAAAAAGCATGCCATGCACTGCCATGCATAAATGCATAGTCTAGTCATTGTTATATCATTCAAACAAGTTCAAATGCCCCCTATTAGTACACTTCCTTCTCAAAACAAATCATCCAGCACAGTTTGAAAGAATGTAAAATAATAATAATAATAATAATAACAACAACAACAACAACAACAACAACAACAATAATAATAATAATAATAATAATAATAATAATAATAATAATAATAAAAGCTCCTGCAGATATCATTTTCAAAACAAAAACATTATGTCGGTCAACACTGTCCAACTTGTACCCATTGTGAAATCTGTACAGAGAAATCTTTTGCCCTCACATTAAATTCTCTAGCGCTAGGAATACTATGGAAAATTACTAGATTTTGCCCACACTGTAAAAAATTTAAAGACCCTTTGTTCACACAAAACAACATTTTTTTATTTTATTTTTTTTATTTAGTTATTTATTTTTTGTTACAGATAATATGAATTGTGAATATTGTGAGTCTATGTAAAAACGCATGTTAGTCCAACAATATTTTGCAAAATGTTATAGCAACATCATTAACCAAGTTGAATGAACAAACATTTTTTTTAATTGAATTGCGCGCGCATGCATCTACGGGGTTTCGGGTTTCCCTACTCATTATCAGCATCGCCACGTTTTGGAGCTGGGAGAAACAGGTTTCAGGTGAGTAATTAACGTTAATTAATTTTAGGCACTTGAAATGAAAAGTTTTTTTTTTTTTTACAAATAATGTCTGTCAGTGATGCAAATATGTTTGCGCAGTGGGTGCATAGTTTTAATAAAGACTTATTGTGGCAGGTATTCATCATTTTCATCTTAAAATGATAGGCTAAGTTATAATGTTGGCATACACTAATATTTATACTATTATTTATCTTTGAAATTAAAAAAGAGATGTAACATTAAATATGTTGCAATTGAATATGAACCAGTGATTCGGAATCAATAAAGCAATCCAATCAGGATCTCGAAGCAAATTATATATTAAGGTTAACTTACACTGTTATATTAGCGTACTTAATTAAAATATGGTTTCAGCAAAAAATGTCCAAAGTTAATATTGAAGGCTTTTTGTTAGGCTAGCCCAGGTTAAGTCTCAATGTGGCGCTATTGTGATGTTTAAGGTGGTTGCACTCAGTATTAACAAATGTAAAGATATTTTTCATAATGTTAAACCGGATTTTTATAATAATGTTATCCAGTCTGTGGCCAGTTACCGTTAGTGGTAGTCGAGACACAGATGTACGCTGTACATCAATACTGATTCTAGAACAGTCTGCTTTGTGCCCTCGCTGTACTTTGACGTCACACGCCGTTTAGTCTGCGCAGTGCGCAGCGCTGTATGCAAATTATGTATATTCAATCTATCCGTCGTATCTGTGTCCTTGTCGACGTCACACGAAACCCACGTCATAATCGACCTCTTTCCAAAGTCTGGAAAAGCAGTTTACATTAACAACTTTGAGATAAAATTTGACTATCCGACTATCACGTGGGTTTGTTGTTTGTGACCGTATTGCCATTTGGAAGGCATCGTAAGTTCACTGACTAAGTTACGCAATAGATGAGATTTTTTTATTATTTTATTTTTTTATGGTATGTACATGTGAACAATTAACAAAACTATAAATCTGCTGAAACCAATAAATATTTCACCAATGACTGGGTACAGGATTTATTTACATTTTTACCAAACTGTAATTTTCTGTACATGTTTTTCTCTGAAGCATGCCATTTTCCAAGGTGAACAGACTACAGTGTTATTTGCTGTACTTGCTTAAATATCAGTTTATAAAATTTACTGACATTGACTTAAAGTAGTCATTTGATAATATATTTTGACTGTGTGTATCAATGCACACTATTTTAGTTATCACTTTTGTAATTAGTTGTCACCAAATGACTACTATGTCTTAAGCATTAAACCTTAACCCATTTTGGTTTCCATAGTGAATGTAAGACAATAAAAAGCATCACATTTATTAAAAGTGGCATAATACATTATTATTCCTCATGCAAAGCTGGTCAAGCATGAATTAGCGCAAATTATTTTCTGCATCAAATAAAAGGTATAATGAAATCGAAATAATAAAATGTATAAAATAAATATATAAATTGGAACAAGATCATTATCATGTTTAACATTAGTTAAAAATGCTGAAGAATATTACTATTTTAAGTGCAATACATTTTCAAATTGATTTTCAAATATGTTTTGAAAAGAGGTTGTAACTCATTCATTTTTCTATTTTCCAGGATTATAAAAATACTTAATGCAGTGTAAAAACTGCAAATTCAGCAGTTCAAGTGAAGACATCCTTCTAAAGCACTATCGGCTGCATCACCCAAGCATTTCCAGCTGGCCTTGTATTCACACGGGGTGTGTTTGAGTCTTCAGGACAGCAGGTGCTTTAAAATCCCACCTATCTAAATCACACCAAAACACCTACTAAGACAGTGTTTCTCAACTCCAGTCCTCGTGACCCACCTACCACAATATTTTTTACAGGCCTACCTGTAAATATAAAATATAAAATGCAGGATTCAACTTATCACTCTGTTAGTGTGTTAATTATGGAAACAGAATTGTCCATCTCTTACATAGAAAGAAAACAAAAATGTTCCAGGAGGGGGTCATGAGGACTGACTGTATTAAAGGACATCCTGACTGACTTGTGAAAACTTGACATTAGATTCATGCTGATATTGCTACAAGAAGTAGTGTTTCTGCATGAATAGTATTTCAAGTTTAGATGAATGTTTTTTTTTTTTTTTATCCGGTTTATGCTTTAAGTTTTGTTACTGTTACTACAATATGTTTTTGTAATAAACAGATTGCTGAGGAATTCTTCAGAATCACAAATAAAGACCTTCTTGATGTCTTCAGGGCAGCTATGGACAGATTTACACCTAAGCTCTTGAAATTATACAGAGCTAGAAAAGCTGCATTTGGAGAGGACATGGAACAGCTCCTAGAAAGACTTGATGAAAGGGCAAGTTTAGTTTCATAACTTAAATGTTGTGGAGGTTTTTTCACATTAGGTTGGCTGATATGAACAGTTTTCTTACTTTTGAATTGTTAGTTACCTCTGTATGTTTTGAAGGTGACCGATGTTGTTAATCACAGAAGGACTACTGCTTTGAAAGGCCTGCCTTTGTTTCTTCGAGAGGACCCAAATAAGCTGTTCAAGACATGCAAAGTAAGTAGTAAATACTTCAAAAGGCTTACAGTTTTGAGATTTGATGATTTTTTGTTCATTAGGTTTGTTTAAAAAAAGTTAATATTTACTTGTTCTAGTCTTATGTTTGTCAGTCTGCAAGTGTTGACTGTTTAATGACTATTGACTTTTACAGTCTATTATGGATAGAATGCAACTACAAAATATCTGTTGTAGTAGATTATTGTTTGTGTAACAGGACACCGAAGATGGGGCAAAAGGAGTGTCTATTGCCATTCTGTGTGTTTTGGAAGATGACACCCAGGCGACATCACCCAAGGTTGTAAACATTGCTGTTGTGTTGGAGCAGGTCGTCGTTTTGAAAGATCTCCCAGATATTTCTACTGCTCTTGCATACCTTTTTGGCCTTCTGTATGCATTAAACATGTCCTATCCTCAAGCTCTTAAGTACACTTTTGACACCATTCAGAATGTTTTCATGGAGCTGGGATCTGGATGCACCAAACGTGTACTTTCTCTGAAGAACAAAGTATCTTGCAGTAAGCGTGTCTGTTCTTATAAATGGTTGTTTGAAATTGAGGGATAGTTCATCCAAAAATGAGAATTGTCACAATTTGTCACTCTTATTTTGTTACAAACCTGTATAAATGTCTTCGTTCCGAGGAACATGAAGAAAGATGCTTTGAGGAATGTTTGTAACCAAACTGTTCATGAGCCCCATTCACTTTTATAGTAGGAAAAAAGAATACTATAGAAACGAATGGGGCTCATGATCTGTCTGGTTACAAACATTACTCAAAATATCTTATGTTCATCAGAACAAATACATCTATACAGGTTTGTAACAACATGGGAGTAAGAAAATGACATGATTTTCATTTTTGGGTGAACTATCCTTTTAAATAAAACTGTAAAAAAGTTTTTTAAATGTGATAATTTGAAAAGGTTTAGATGACGGAACATGTCAAGACATTAAAAACATTTTATTGTTGGATACAAGAAAAATCCTAAATTGATACCAACAAGTATTATGCTGTTTTTGTGTACAGTTAAGTGATTTAATGAGAAATTGTATTGCACTGATTTTTGTTGGTGTTAAAAATTGTCTGTATGCTTAGTGTAGGCAAAATTTAAGTTCCTACTGAAGATGGAATCTGGACTTTTTCTTTAAAGTGCAGCTGTTGTGTCACAACTAAAAAAAAAAAAGAAAAAGTTAAATATTGTGAACAGAGTTTGTGCTTGTGTAGCATCTTATTTCTAATAGAAATAAATGATAAAGGAAATGTTTTATGACCTGTCTTTATTTTGCCAATTGAACCTTTCTCATCCACAAAACATAAAAAAGCTAATTAACTGAACAACAGCAATTGCGGTGACATAAATATCATTATTAGGAAAATTAAAAAAATCAGAATTGCGTAAACAAGCAAGTGTTAGTTGGCTAACATGAATAATAATTTTGCCAATTGAAAATTCTTCATCCACAGAACATAAAAAAGCAAATTAACTGAACTACAGTAGTTGGTGTAAAACAAAAATCTCAATTGGGAAAATATGTAAATCAGAATTGCAAAAACAAGCAAGTGTTAGTTGGCTGAACATTGTATCATTACTATGTTTAATTATTTAAAATACATTGAGACAACGCAAAAGTCTTATTGCATCAGGTTGACTCACTTTTTTACGTTTTCGCAGCATTTTTTTTTTTTTTTACAGTGCAGAAAAATTAGCTGAACAACGGTAAATGTAACCACACATTAAAAGGCAACACATACACACATCATTCTATGGCTGAAGTTGAAATGTACACATAGGTTTGCAGGTAATTTTTGAGGTGAGTAGAAAATAAACTGGGAGAGGATGAGCATATCCTTGGGATTAGAGAGCATGCTGTGGTCTCAGAGGAGATGTCTAATGTTCAACATCAAGGCGCTGTGGAGTAGTGGAGGGCAGAGAGCCCGTGGGGCCCAGTGTCTAATACCCCTTAACCGCTTCACTAGCAGCAGCTACAGAACCCTTAGGACCTACACACACACACACACACACACACACACACACATGCACACACAGCACAGCCAGGGATGTCAATGAGCCACACACATCCACACTATATCACAGAAGATATGATAAAATCATACACACATTTCACAGGGAGGGCTGTATGAGTGAGTGAGTGAGTGAGTGAAGGGGTGCATAAGTAAACAGATGAATCATTGAATGAATTAGATGTAATTTAGTTTTCAAGATCATTTTCCACACTCTGTCTGACCCTTAGGGTGCTTACAAACTGCACACTCATTCAGCAGCAGCCTTATACTGTGCTTTCACATAGCGTTTCTGCTGTATATAAAACTCCACAGAAAATGCAATAATTTCTGGCCTATTTCATTTAATATAATTATTTCTGTCACATATTTCCTTTAATAATGGTTGCAAATTATAAAATTGCAATCGTTGGCCAATGAGTGGGATCACATTTACATCCAGATTTTAATGAATCTGCATGGAACAACATAAAACCTCAAACTACAGCCATAAATTGCTTGAATAAGCTGGATCTGGTCAGATTTGCTGAATAGAAAGTACTGCCACTGTGCATGCATCAAACCTAACAAATTTCTTAAAAATGGTAGAGTACAGCTGTATTTACATAGCTGTATTTCAGTTCTTCTTCTTCTTCTTCTTCTTCTTCTTCTTCTTGTTTTAATATTTTAAAACAACTGTTTTCTGTTTTAAAATATTTGAAAATGTAATGTATTAATTTGCTTTCAAAATAGAAAACTTTTCAATAGCCATTACTCCAGTTTTCAGTTTCACATAACAGTTCATAAATGACATTAATATTCTGAATTGGTGCTGAAATTATATTTCTTAATGTTCTTGTTGTTGATAACCTATGACATGTCAGGTGTCAGTGTATAATAAGTATGCTGTGAGTTCTTAAGTTTACATATTGTTTTTTTTTTTTTTTTTTTTAATAAATGTATATACTATATAATATATATGTACCATGTGAGGGAGTTCTCCCCTCCCCTCCCATAAAGTTGGTTGGGTCCATAGCCCATATTTTCCAAAACTTTTTCTCAGGTAGGCTACTGCTAGCATCTGCTGTGAACTATGGGGGTGGTAGTATAATGTTGTGGGGCTGCTTTTGATTTTGCAATGCTGCTGACGTGTTTTCTGATTAACCCAATAACAAAGATAACACGTCAGCAGCGTCGTAGGTCAGCTGCGTCACTGCAGTGTTGTGAACCCGCTCACAACAGACCCGGAAGAGAAGACAATGCTGAATATAGTTGTAATTTTTGTTATTTTTGGACAGAAAGATCTTGGACTAAATATAAAATATGTTTAAATTTGTTCTGAAGATGAACATAGATCTTACGGGTTTGGAATGACATGAGGGTGAGTCATTAATGACATAACTGTAATTTTTAGGTGAACTAACCCTTTAAGGACAACAAAGTCAAGGTATTGGATTGGCCATCACAAAGCCCTGATATCAACCCAATAGAAAATTTGTGGGTGGCACTGAAAAGGCGAGTGCAAGCAAGAAGGCCTACAAACCTGACCCAGTTATACTAGTTCTGTCAAGAGGAGAGGGCCAAAATTCCAGCAAACTATAGTAGAAAGCTTGTGGAAGGATAGCCAAAACATTTGGCCCAAGTGAAACAATTTGGTAGGGGAATTCTACCAAATACTAAGGAAGTGTATGTATACTTCTGACTTTGATGAATGTGATTAAAAAAAAATGATAAAAATTCTCCCTTGCTCGATTCTTACATTTGACAATAATAAAAAAAAGTTAATATTTATTCACCTAAAACAGAATAAAGTTTACTCTGATTTAATGTATGACAGTAAAGACATAAAAGTATGTTATGTTCATACATATATATATATATATATATATATATATATATATATATATATATATATATATATATATATATATATATATATATATATATATATATATATATATATATATGTAAACAGATGAATCAGATGAATATATATATATATATATATGTGTGTGTGTGTGTGTGTGTGTGTGTATACTGTATGGCCTTTTTTTTTGTTTTTCAATCGTTTGTGCATTACTGTTGGAAACTTCATGTAATTATTCACAACAACCAATGATCAAAATACAAATTGTTCAAGATAGTTAACACTTTTTAAATGGCTTGGATACAATAAAAATACAATTCAGACCATTTGTTCATTACACTGAAATCACCAGTTCAAAATGACACAACTTAAAATCAAAGTATCACTATTTCAAAATGCAACTCACACATTACATCTGTGTTGAGTGACTATTCATTTCATTAAAATGATCAAATGATCAATTGATACACAACTGCTCAAAATGCTAAGTAACTGTTGCATAACTCTTGATCCATAGTTTTTAATGGAAATTGATGAACAATATTACACATTTAGATTATTAAAGTGAAGCAACAGAGAACTGAATATGTATAAGTATGATAAATTGAGACCCCCCCCCAAAAAAAAAAAAAAAAAAAAAAAAAACCTAAATTCGTTATCATTGTTATCAGCATTTTCTTTAGCCTACAGTAAATGTCTTTTTAGAGGGTGATAGAGCTGGAAGTTTTTTACATATAACGTTAGTTTTATTATTTACCTTTCACTATTCACACTTATTGTAAACAATATGCTATTAGCTGCATTTTTAAACTAGGCCTACATGTACTACACTCTAAGATTTATTATTATTATGATAATATTATTATTAATGGTTCACATAATTATGGAGGGTGTTTCATTTGCATTTATTTTTATGTAAATAAACAAATATAATAATTGAAGAGATATTTTAAATAGACCACCTAGGAAACTCTGATTCCACACGCATTTTAGTCATCTTATGTTACATTTTCTAATTAAGACAATTGCAAGAGCAGAAAGCAGCATGGGGAGATAGGGAGAGGAAGAGAGATGTGTTTCCACTGTAAATAGCTCTTAATTGTTGGCTTCCTGCTTTTCAGCCTGTTGGACAGTTCACCTTAGGGCAGATATGCCTCACGATCTGATTCACTGGCAATATCCTCATAATTGCTATCACTGCATGTCCAGATAGAAAATATTTGGATGACCTGCTGAACTCATTAAATTGTCAGTTAATGAATCTTGCATATGTCTATTTGTTTATATATATCATAATATATCATCAATTATTATAATAATATTACCTGGTGTTGGTGGTATACAGTAGAAATTAATTTGTTTTTTAGTTATACTTTAAAGGCAAACAAATATGTACCTCATCACATTATCATTAAACTGCAAACTACATATGGTGTGACCGAGCAGCACTATATAAATCGCAGTGTTCAGGGCTGAAAGCTGAGAGCAGTTTGTCGGAGTAATGTTTGATCTCATATTCCAGACCTCCCTGACAGATGTTGAGGATAATGCATTAGCTAAATATTCTGCCAGCTCTTTCAAATTGAGCTTGTTTGTTCACAAGCATCATTTGATGGCGTAACACATTTTTGGAAAATATTTATTTAGAACTCTTGCTGTTTGTTATGATTGAAACAGAGATTAATGTATCTGGAGAAATTGGCTAGATTGAAGTAAACCTATAATGGTCCTTCTCTTTTATTTAATTTGGACCTCTCCACAGTCGAAAACCCTCTCAAATTCAAATTCCTCTGAAGCTGTGAATGCAAATAAATCATTGGCTCTTTACCGGGTGTTATGGTCCTCAGCCTATTTGTGTGAATGTTGTAATATGCTCTGATTATTCCCCTTTAATTTCTTCACACATGCAACTGTAAGAGACAATCTTTCACACAAAACAGCTCTATAGATTTGATTACTGATGGTGTGCATATTCAGACAGGTTGTCTTAAAATTTCAATACAGCGATGCACTTCATTTAAAATGTTTTTTTAGCAATAATTTCCACTTTATGGGGACCACTTGGTAATGTCTCCAGTATTTGCGCTGATGTGTCTTATTGGTCACATTTTGACATGCTTTCAGCATTCACTCAGCTCCTCATGAGTAGGTATGCAAGTTTGTTCTTCACGCTAACCTTCTCATAGTCTTTTTCATTTTTTTTCCATGCCAGTTAATAGATAGCATGGAAACACAATAATGAGCATGTGAAATATTTTCAGAAGCGGTTTCAGAAAATCCTTCACACACAATATTTATCATGGAAATGTTGTCTGCCACGATTTTTGTTCTGGCAGTCTCTGGCCCTTAGTTACCTCCACTCTCCCTCTCTATCATTGTTCTCTCTTCCATTTTACAATTGTCATCTTTTCCCATTGCAAGTTTTATGTCTTTTTGTTGTAAGAATTCACCCGCCAGCCCTAAAAGCGGAATCCAGCAGACTGGTCGAAGGTTTAATGCATATTCAGTCTTTTACTTGTGCTTGCGAATTTATCAGGATTTAGTTTAAATTGTAGTCTAGCTCCATGTTCAATCTGATTCCAATTTCACGTGATCATTACATTTGGCCAGGCAATGTTTCTAATTAAAAACTGATCACAAATATTGATTATTAATTTAGATATTTGATTACTCTGGACACGCTATACTTTCAATTATCCGTTCACTGGGGACCTGATGTCTCTTTTGAGCCTATGGGGCACCAGTCTCACGATCACAAACTCGCCAGTCCGTTGTTAGTCAGAGGGTGTGTGTAGACTAATACCCGTTTTGCCTGCTGCCTACTGCTTGTTTATGACAAAAGTGTAATTGACTTAGTCTTTTTACCATACAACTTGCTAACATCAGTGATAGACAGAATCAAAAGGTCTCAGTTCATGTGCCTACTGCTCCTATCATTCAGAGTATTCAGTTTGACATATCCTGGCTGTAGATTTTGAGGTAACAAAAGCCTCCTTACAGTTTACTAGTCAATGATTTTAGTAAAGTTCAGAATAAATCAAATATAACATTTTATTATTAATCAGGTAAAACTGTATAATGCAAATTACATAATGAAACAATTAGAAGCAAATTTAGAAAGTATAGTGCAATTCTGAATCATATTGTAAGCTCATGGCAACCCAGCTCCTGAACACAGACAGTGTAGCCACATGGGGAACGGCTAAGTGATCCACGCAGGAGGCAAACAAATTTAACATAGTCACACATGTAACAGTTATCCTTATTTAAGACACATGGTCTATAATGCTTTGCAAAGTACTCCAGTGTTTTAGAGAATAAACTTAACTAGCCAATGTGCACATGTAGTAGCGAAAACAACTATACAGTGTACTCTATGGGTACAATTACATTACAATTACAAACACAATTAAAGTTTTGAATAAATAATAATAAACAGTTCCTGAAAAGTAGTATTTTGTCACTCTCCTGATATACTCAGACAAGAAAGAAATCTTCAAATCTGTTGTCAAAACCTAAAATACCTTTTGGTTGATAGGATCAATGATCAAGGGTCACATCTGGCTTGAAATACATAAACATTCCCACAGACCCCTAAAGGTGGACACACTCCCTCCTCAGCATTATACAAAACTCATAATATAAATTGGACTGTGAAATTGAGACCAATTTACCAATCCCACAAATACCTTTAAAATTATGCCAAACATGAAAAGTTTATGATCATGAATTCTGAAGCTATAGTAAATATTTTATGTGAGCAGAGCAACTTGAGTTCTTGGCATTTCTCTGTCAACTTTTAATGTGGTTTTATTAACAAAGTTCGGGAGAAGCACGATCAGATAATCATTCAATTTGGCACAGGTGCATCTCGTTTAGCTAACCATCCTAAATATCACACAAGCGTATATATATATATATATATATATATATATATATATATATATATATATATATATATATATATATATCCAGTCTTCCTACCTCCTGTCCCACGACAGTTTTTTCAGCATCCCTCCTCAACCCCAACTCCTCACTTCTAATCTATTTATCCCAAATTGGGGATAGGGGGAGTTATTTGGGTTCGGGCTGTGCTCCGGGCCCGGACCCCTCCCCCAGGACAGCACGCCAAAATATGCCTACTATTCGCCTTCAGATTAGATGTAAGGGTGAACTCGTGAAGTGACCTGAACCATGTGTCCGGGGGGAAGTATGGGTGAAGGTACCGAAGAGCAAATGGTCTTTCTTCCAGATCTTCCTTCCTGATCAAATCATTGAAAGAGTTCCTGAGTGTTTGGCTTCACAAATAATTAATTTCATAAGGAAATAATTTCACTCCTTTCATTGTTTACATTTGCTCCGTTTTTGTTGCACACTTTCATAAAAGGAACACTTAGCTGCAAGTATACTGATTTAGCTAATCAGAAAATCCCCCGTATTCAGTGTATTGCTCAGTGTTGTCTATTCCTGTCTGTTTTTTGTTTTTTTTACATCTCTTTAGTTATGAAAGAATATGTTAACCACTTTTCACAGCACATCCATTTCACATTAATTCACAAGTAGTCATTGTTTGTTATGCAGGAAAAAAAAATACAGCCTCCCAGTATTAAAAATTTAGCTACCTGCCATTTCATCCTTCTATACATATCTTTTCTCCTTGTTGAACAGGCAAGATCAAGGACAATACTGTGAGATACCTCACTCCATGTTATGAGAGAATCGTGTTATGTTAGTAAGCTAAATTTCCCATCGGTAGACAAAAGGATGCTGGCCTATAGTAGAGTCGAGTCCTATGTCCACACCCTACTTATGAGATATGTATGCTGACAATTGCCATGGTTGGTAATAGAACAGCTGCGCAATCTCTGCTACCCATAGTCTTCCCGGCCAGCATGGTGCTATTATGGTACTTTCCCACTGCATGGTATGGCATGGCTTGCTTTTGGGGGGGTTTACCACTAGTAACAGTACCATTACCCAAATGTGATGTGTACACTCTAAAAACGGCTGGGTTATTTTTTAAACCAAAATGCTGGGTTGAGTCTGTTGGGTCATTTTGTTGGGTTATTTTATTTATTTTTAAACACTTTTGGGTAGTTTCAGTGTACCAGGAGTTGGGCTAAACCTGCTGGGTTGCGTCGCTGGGTTGTTTCAGGCCAGCGCTGGGTTATTTAACGAGCCTTGAAGATGTTTAAATCGCTCCCCAACTGTAATTTTGGAAGAACAACGGCGCCAAACTGTTTTAAGGTAAGTTTATTTAATGTTTTCATTAATAATTATTTTAAATTGGCAGAATTATAACTTTTTTTGCGGCAACAATACTGTTAAACGTCTACAGGTCAACATTATTTATGTTAAATGATGAACAGTTTACCTCAAACGGCCAACCTACGTTACGTGACTCACAATCGTTTTAAAGTATCTGAGACGACAGATTAAGGGGCCGTTCACATATCGTGCCTAAAAACGTGTGGAAAATGCTAGGCGCGCCATTTCTCCTCCTTTCCAAAGCGCTCGGGCAGTTGCGCCCCTGAGGCATCTGCCTTTGCTAAGCAACCATGACCTGCTCTCTCCATGAAGACGCGGAAATTTCAGCAAAGGATAAATGGATTTGCAGCTGTAAAAATCGCTTGCAGTAGCTCTGCTACTAAATTTATTTCAAAATGGCAATCCATATACAACTATCATCAGCTGTTCCTTCATCTTGGCTGCTCTTTCAACTTTGTTACGGGAAAGGATGAAGCTGATTGGTTAGTTCTTGTCACATGACCCGCGGTGCACTTGCAACATTCTGAAAATTTGAAATGTTTTTAACTTGATGCGGTGCTGATGAGCCTGGAAAAAAAGGGCGTGTTGCACCGCGTGCACGTTGCGACCGCGTCGCTTCCATTATGAGCGTGCATGCCACGCTTACATGGGAAATAACGAACTTGAGCGCGCAAAAGACGCAATATGTGAACGGCCCCTAATACAGTTTTATTAAGTTTCAGACAGTGACGGATGGCTGAAATATGTGAATACCTGTGAAAATAGAGGAAAAAGTCGTTTCTGACACTGAAAAGCAAATTTGACATTTAAGTGAGTCAAATGAGTTCAAAAAGTGAATATGACTTTCTGCTCTAATGTGAACGCCTGCAGTTGTCCATATCGACATGTAAATCATACAAATTGTACAATATAGTCGGACCGCAGGTCTAAAAGAACCGACGATCCAGTTCAAATAAACCGGTTCAGTAATTCTCAAACAAAGTGATTCAGGGAAAAGAATCAATGTCTCAGGGCATTTCAAAGTGCGCGCACACACAGCGAGTGATGCAGGCCGCGTTAGTGAGGTGATTTGATGCTTTTGTCGTTTATAAAGTCTTTTTACATACAAATTATAATTCAAAATGTGTTTTTTTTCCTGTCAGAAAAGCACATGGATACATTTGTGAGAGAAAAACTCGTCGAGTGCAGTCTTATTGAGGCATCTAACGGTAAGTTCGTGTTTATTATACATTTTACATAATTGTTTGTCTGTGATAATCAACTAACGTTAACCCTCACGTAACTTAAACGCACATATATTTTTATTTTGTGCTATAGTTAAAGCTGCACTTTGTAACATTGTGTTCAGAATGTACCTAATTTAGCAGCTTAAACATCATATACCAATTTTCCAGATCGTGTTTTTGACTTGTCCTTATAACTTTGGTACATCTATAAGTGTTTATATATGGACTGTTTTAAAGCTGCGGAGTAACCCAGTACCTACATGACTTGTCATAGAAATGTCTGTGTGCGCGCACGCAATGTGATCTCCTTTATCTGTGCATAAAACTGTGATTTATGATGACTGGAACATCCCATTGATTAGACAGTTTGAAAGCACACCTTTCAGCCAATCACTATATCATATTCTGCTTCTGTAGCCCAACTCATAGGTGAATTTAACAAATTATCATGATGGGTAAATTTCATGATTAACTTCACACAGTTAATTGAACTGAATCACTGTTATTAAAATTTGTATTTTTTTTTTTTTTTTTACTTTATTTTAAAGATTGGAACAAACATGGAATTCCTTAACCGAGCAGAGTCCACAAAACCCCATCCAATTGTCGTGGCAATTTAAAAATGCCAGTAGATCTCACAGGTAAGGATATTCTGGACTATTTTCAAAAGGAATTGCAAATTGTATATTTAATTGCATTTTTCCACATATGGACGCAGACATTGTGACATAGTCCAAACGCAATTGAAATGCATTTGAATTTAAGATGCTTTACACAGAAAGCTGTCAATTTGTTTCAAGTGTGGGACTATACTATGGGGTGTGTTTTTTATTGGGATATATTCTGTAGTTTTTACCCCAGATCTCTCACTGTTTGCACTCTGATGCACGTCAGCAAAACAGCGTTGCAGTTCTACTCTTATTTAACTATTTGCATCTTACCCTATATTTTATTCCTCCGGTGAAAATAATTTGGTTAATGGTGAATATTGACCAATAGTACCATGTGGCTCTAACTGTTAGCAGGGGATAGTAGCTGCATCTGGGGTAAAAATGACAGAATTGTTTATTGTGTGAGGTGCCAAGAATATAGGGAGATCCGGGTTGCACTGTCTGTTCTTTAACACGCATCTCTCGGAGTGGCAGCTGCCTTTAGTAGTGCCTTAACCTCCATTGTTCAAAGCATTTGGCACAATTGTCTTTGAGTGACATCACCTCCCAATACAAACACTCTCCATAGTATGGTCCCACCTCTGGTAAAAATTGACAGTTTTCCATGTGAGGCATTGGAAATTCAAATGCTGAAGTAATTGCGATTCCATTTGAGTTTTGGCAGGTAACATGTGCGACACAGTGAAAAAACAGACATGGTAATTAATAACACCTCATGTACTTGTTCTTATGTTGCATCTACTGTATGCTAACATTAGTCTGTTTCTCTCTTATTCCGAGGTCACCGTAGCCACCCATATCCAGTACATATCCAGATAAGAGGGTCACTGCAGTCACCCGGTTCCAGTACGTATCCAGACCAGATGGTGGATCAGCACCTAGAAAGGACCTCTACAGCCCTGAAAGACAGCGGAGACCAGGACAACTAGAGCCCCAGATACAGATCCCCTGTAAAGACCTTGTCTCAGACGACCACCAGGACAAGACAACAAGAAACACGATTCTTCGACACGAAAAGATTCTTCTGCACAATCTGACCTTGCTGCAGACTGGAATTGAA
This sequence comes from Carassius auratus, assembly GCF_003368295.1. Lineage (NCBI taxonomy): Eukaryota > Metazoa > Chordata > Actinopteri > Cypriniformes > Cyprinidae > Carassius > Carassius auratus. Next base: position 11,623,622 of record NC_039274.1, read on the forward strand.
CTGCTGGTTTCGTCTGGTCAGAGGAGAACTGGCCCCCCAACTGAGCCTGGTTTCTCCCAAGGTTTTTTTTTTTTTTCTCCATTTTGTCACCGATGGAGTTTTGGTTAATTCAGAAATCATTTTCTTATTTATTGCTACTGTAATTCTGTGATTTTTATTTTATTTATTTATTTTGCATTTGCTGGAAACAAAAAGAGGGAAAATTCCATGTTTGTCATTGGTACAAATTTCTGAATGTCAGATGGCATTAAAAATATTTGTTAACAGTCTAAATAACCTGTATTCTTCATTATTTATTAATCAATGATTGCTTTTTTAAGCAAAAGTGAAATTATGAGAATAACCCAGCAACAATAACCCAGAATCATAAAAACGCAAACCCACAAATGGTATAAATGACTCTAACTTGGGTTTTCTCAATAACCCAGCACGCTGGGTTAAAATGTGTAAACCAACGTGCTGGGTTACTTTAACCCAGCACCTGTTCTGTCCAATATTTACCCAGCGCTGGGTTGCCAATTGGGTTATTTTTAACCCAGCCATTTTTAGAGTGTAAACACTGCTGATTACTGATTTGGGGGAGAGAATTACCACTACCTGCATTATTGAAACCTTTTTTGAATGAGCGAACCATTTTTTACACAAAATAATGGATTGTTTCTTGTTCTGTACGTATAGATGTTCTTCTCATTGATAACTGAGGAGTGGATCCAGCGAGAGGTTGATAGGAAGACGCAGAACTAAAAAGTTTTTCAGGAGGTTGCAGCATTAGAGGTGGCATAAGTTTAAAGACCTATCTATAATCCCGCCCTCTGTAAAGCGGTACTAAACAGCAGTGGAAACACAAACTGAGCCAAGCTGTTCTGAGCCATACCATGCCAAGCCGAGCCATACCATGCAATGGAAAAGCAACATTACAATCATCATATGTCCGCGTTCTCATATCCTCCATGATGTCGGCTCGATTAGACTTAATGGGGTGAATGTTTACAGTAACACATGTACTACTCCTTGCTGATTCATGTAGGTTATCACTGTTGTATTGTTTATTCTGACCAGTACTTGATGATTTTTGAGGAACTGCACAAACTTTGGGCAAGGCTGATAATCCTTTTCCTGAAGGTCTGAATCTTGGGCGTCTTTTATGGCAAGGCCAACAAACTTCAAATGCCTCTCCCTTTCTCTTCCATAGATCAAACTGCTGCTGCATTGCTGTAACAATTGCTTCAAATAGAGCTTTTGGATCAATCGGGGCATCCAAAAACTCCACCTTCTCTTTCTCAGAGAGTCTGGACAAGCTCAGCCACAACAATCTCTGTTGCACAACCGCCAAGTCTATGCTGTTTCTGCAACTTTGTTTTGGCTCTGTGAGATGTATACAGGTTTAAGTCTGCAAAGACACATATCGCCTCCTAGAGTGCTGTGAGGAAAGACCCAGAATCTAGTTGATGACCCATTTCCTCTAGAAGTTCGGCTTGATAGGCCAAAAGGAAAGACGTTGCATTCAAAGCACGAACTGCCAGCACAGAATAGTCTGCCAGCACAAAGAATATTGATAAATTTAGAGCTAAAAAAACTCACCTTAACACATTAGTTATATAACTCAAATCACTCAAGGAACGTTAGGAAATATTGGGTTTGGGACTTTACCTTGTGGCTTTGTCTGTAAACTGTAGACCAATAATTCTAATAGTTTGAGGACAACTTCTGAAATTGTTTTGTGGCTTGTACTACTACTTTGCGACATTCTATTTGCTGGTATAATTTTAAATTACAAATTGTCCCCAGAAATATGCATTCAAAGCAATAATCAGCCCAAAAATGACTATTCTGTCATCATGCACTTACCCTCATATCACCCCAAACCTGTATGACTTTCCTTCTTCTGTGATATGCACAAATATATTTAAAAAATGGTTGGTACTCTACCAAAATATTTTAACTCAAAATCGGTGGGGGGAGTGATTAACCAGTACTCTCTTCCACCCTGAGGTGAGACCCTTGAGCAAGGTACCGAACCCCGAACTGTTCCCTGGGCGGCGTGACATGGCCGCCCAGTGCTCTCAGTGTGTGTTCATGGTTTGTGTGCACTTGGATGGGTTTACATGCAGAGCAAAATTTCTGATTATGGGTCACCTACTTGGCCACACGTCACTTCACTTTAACTTTTCACTTTCCATCTCATAGTGCCTTTTAAGAGGATAGTTTTAAAAGTCATAATGGTACTGGTTTAGATCAACACATGGGTCAGTAAATTGTCAGAATGTAATTACTTATGGGGCAGGGGGGGGGGGGTTATTACTTTAGATTGAATTAATCTTCAGACATAATTTGATTTACACTGTACATCAAAATGTAAATAAATAAATAGTAATAATAATAATATAACTGTCACCTGAAACTATATTATGCATGATCCCTGATGGTTGAAATAGCTTTCTAAATGTGTGACAATTTAAATGTTGGATTTACATGGTGAGTACAGACAGATGACACCTTGGTTCCACTAAGGAAGAGGAGTCGTTTCTTCTGGAAAGTACATGTTGGGTTTTTTCCCAATCTTTTCGGCACTATTCATATGCAAACCTCTCAGTGACTTTTCCCGCTCTCTCTGTGTCTTCTCTAGGTCTTTGTAGTTGATTAATCCTTCAAATCTTTCTTCATTGTTTTGCCTTTTTTTTACTCACTGCATGCCAAGTCTGAGAAACTTTTTTTCCTTCTACCTGATGGCAATCAGGGGGGAAGTGTGCACTGCTGATTGACAGTTCTATGCTTGCCACTCACATCCCCAGAAAGGTGTCTGTGTATGTTTGAGAGAATCGGTGTCTCTGTGAGTGTAGCACTCTGTGACAGATTAAATCGGAGTGCAGGTGGGGGTTGCTAACTGAATTTTAGGGAGTCTTCTAGTTGGCATCTGGACAGCGAGATGTGCATTTGGAGGAAAATGTATGATATAAGGTAATGAACTGTATTTCTGTGTGGAAATGTTAACCCCTTAACTGTCAAACATCACGAAAACGGGACGCCTACGTTTACTTCACTATATTACAATCAAATCTAATCTAATATTGACAAACTATATATCGTTGGAAAGGTCTAAGACTCCCAAATATATATTTTACAAATGTTTTTGTTACAAATTTTGTAGGGATTTATCAATCAATCAATCACTCACCTTTATTTATATAGTGCTTTAAACAAAATACATTGCGTCAAAGCACTGAACAACATTCATTTGGAAAACAGTATCTCAATAATGCAAAATGATAATTAAAGGCAGTTCATCATTGAATTCAATTATGTCATCTCTGTTCAGTTTAAATAGTGTCTGTGCATTTATTTGCAATCAAGTCAATGATATCCCTGTAGATGAATTGACCCCAACTAAGCAAGCCAGAGGTGACAGCGGCAAGGAACCGAAACTCCATCGGTGACAGAATGGAGAAAAAGCTTTACAGTATTAAATAGGAAAATAGTGTGTAATAATGCAAAGGGATAACAGTAAACACAGTTAAAGTCAGTTCATCATTGATTCAGTGATTCAGTCCCTCTGTGCAATTAAGTCGATGATATCATTTGATATTAACTCTCCCCAACTAAGGAAAACCAAGGAACCAAAACCCCATCGGTGACAGAATGGAGAAAAAAAACCTTGGGAGAAACCAGGCTCAGTTGGGGGGCCAGTTCTCCTCTGACCAGACGAAACCAGTAGTTCAATTCCAGGCTGCAGCAAAGTCAGATTGTGCAGAAGAATCATCTGTTTCCTGTGGTCTTGTCCTGGTGGTCCTCTGAGACAAGGTCTTTACATTGGATCTGTATCTGGGGCTCTAGTTGTCCTGGTCTCCGCTGTCTTTCAGGGCAGTAGAGGTCCTTTCTAGGTGCTTATCCACCATCATGTCTGGATACGTACTGGATCCGGGTGACTGCAGTGACCCTCTGATCTGGATACAGACTGGATCTGGTGGCCACGGTGACCTCGGAACAAGAGAGAAACAGACAAATATTAGCGTAGATGCCATTCTTCTAATGATGTAGAAAGTACAGGGTGTTATGTGAAGTGTTTCCGGTTCCGGTTTACCAAATTAATGCAGCCTAAAAATCCTTTAACGGATTTGGATATTAAAAGCATATTAGTATGTTATGTGTATGCTAGGCTAAAGAGATGGGTCTTTAATCTAGATTTAAACTGCACAAGAGTGTGTCCTTGTGCCCGCAGTTGATTTTGATATTCTAGGTATTATCAAATTGCCTAAGTTTTGAGAATGTAGTGGACGTAGAGGAGTATATTGTAAAAGGAGCTCATTTAAATACTGAGGTGCTAAACCATTCAAGGCTTTATAAGTAATAAGCAATATTTTAAAATCTATACAATGTTTGATAGGGAGCCAGTGAAGTGTTCACAGGACCGGGCTAATATGGTCATACTTCCTGGTTCTAGTAAGAACTCTTGCTGCTGCATGATGACGAAGAATTGACAGAGCAACCATCAAGTCTTAGACAGTGTTCAAGGTTATTACAAGCAGAGTTTTTCGGTCCTATAATGAACACCTCTGTTTTTTTCTGAATTTAGCAGTAAGAAATTACTCGTCATCCAATTTTTTATATCGACTATGCATTCCATTAGTTTTTCAAATTGGTGTGTTTCACCGGGCCGCGAAGAAATATAGAGCTGAGTATCATCAGCATAACAGTGAAAGCTAACACCATGTTTCCTGATGATATCTCCCAAGGGTAACATATAAAGCGTGAAGAGTAGTGGCCCTAGTACTGAGCCTTGAGCTACTCCATACTGCACTTGTGACCGATATGATACATCTTCATTCACTGCTACGAACTGATGGCGGTCATATAAGTATGATTTAAACCATGCTAATGCACTTCCACTGATGCCAACAAAGTGTTCAAGTCTATGCAAAAGAATGCTGTGGTCAATTGTGTCAAATGCAACACTAAGATCCAGTAAAACTAATAGAGAGATACACCCACGATCAGATGATAAGAGCAGATCATTTGTAACTCTAAGGAGAGCAGTCTCAGTACTATGATACGGTCTAAATCCTGACTGGAAATCCTCACACATACCATTTTTCTCTAATAAGGAATATAATTTATGACAAGAGTGCACCCTCAAAAATCTACATAATAACAAGAGTTTTGACCTTTGTTTAAAAAAAAAAAAAGACTTCTTCGTTGCCTTTTCTCTATAAAATTTTAGAAATCATCAGAAATTATATATCAACTGAAAGCTTAAAATCTCAAAATTAATCCGTTTTAAAATCAGACATTGCATTACCATGTAAATGGTACATCAATATAATGTTACAAAATGTTTTCAGTCATGAATTATAAAAATTTTGATTTGTATCATGCAAATTCAAGTCTATCTTCAAAAATGTGAGTGACAGTTAAGGGGTTAAACTGATGAATTACTGAGACATAACATTTATATTATTCAAGACATTTTTTTTAATGCCTCATATGAGTCATCATCATGCCTCATATGAATTAGAGTATAGTGCAATATCCCACTAAACACTGGACAGACATGCAGATCATGTCTATATTAGGTCCGTCAGTCCATGAACTTTTCTAGAGTGAGACATGACATTCAGCCAAGTGTGACCCATACTCAGAATTTGTGCTCTGCATTTAATCCATACAAAGTGCACACACACAGTAGTGAACAGACACAAACCATGAACACACACCCGGAGCAGTGGGCAGCCATTTATGCTGCGGCGCCTGGGCAGCAGTTGGGGGTTCGGTGCCTTGATCAAGGGAACCTCAGTCATGGTATTGCCGATCTGAGATTCGAACCCAAAACCCTAGGGTTAGGAGTCAAACTCTCTAACCACTAGGCCACGACTGTCATGTCTTTATAATGGAAAAACTAACTTTCGTTATTTCGAGATAACGAGAAAATTAAGTCGTTATAATGAGAAAGCGACTTCAATTATTTTTTAGATTTATTTTGCACAGATATTATATATAACTGTAAAAAATTTCTTAAAGTGCAGTTAGCGGACTAATAATAACTGGATGTAGACGGAATATAAAGGATGATACAAACTACTTAAGGTACACTATCCTACATCCTCATTATGATATTAAATAATAAAAAAGTAAAATATTATATTACATTAAAATTTATGCATTTACAGTAGCAGACGCTTTTATCCAAAGCGACTTACATTGCATTCAGGCTAACAATTTTTCCTAACGTGTTCTCCGGGATACATACACAAACAATATTCATATATTAACAACATTAGTAAGATAAGCCACTTCCATGTTTGTTTCACATTAAACAATTCTACAAAAAAATTATGTCGGCCCTCACACACACAGTTTTTCATATATATATATATATATATATATATATATATATATATATATATATATATATATATATATATATATATATATATATATTGTATATTTCTTGTAACTTTGAACCTCCATTACATCCCAGTTCTTCATGAGAAGCAATAATAGTCTTCAATTTGCAGCCAGCAAGGGTGTATTGATTCTCCCAACACTGCCTTGTTTCTGTTATTGAGCAAATCAAAGCTGTAATTTAAGTGTTACCTCTGGAAAACATGGATTGCATTTGAAGAACATTTGTATCCGAGTGTAATAAATTACTGTAAATAGGCTGGCCTGGAAATCAGATGAATTGCCAGGTTGAATTGTAAAATAATTTGTGATTCAAAGCCTGTCAAGGTAGGACACAATTAAATGAGCTCTTATTTACCTGTTCATGTGAATAGCAAGATCTGCAGCACTGGGCTCATCTTCAGTGACTACATATTAAGTTCACACCCTTTAATTGAAGATGATAACTGATGTTTAGAAAATATTTAAACAGATAATGCATGCAGTAGACAAAATAAAATAAAAAAATTTCCCTGGGTGTCCGTTAGTGGTCCCACTTCCCCATAGTCACCCCACTGCAGGCACTACATTTCCCACAAGCCTTTGTCCCATTCATCACTGTCAATTGCACACCTGGTATTGCACTCAGCTGTCTCCACTTTCATCGTTTTCACCTGTCCATATAAACCAGCCTGTCTCATTCTGTATCATGTAGTCCTTTTTTTCCGTCACACGGCTTTCTCGTGTTCCCTTGTGCTTTTCTCGTTTCTTGTTTTGGACTGATTTTATAGTTATGACCTCTTGCCTGTTTTTTTGGATTTTGACCTTGGATTACCCCATTAAAATACTGTGATTGGATCTCTCGTTTCCTGTGTGCATTTGTGACAGAAGGACTCCATCATGCCCAGATCCAGTGGTGTGGGATTTTGTATCCGTTCCCCAGCCAGCCATAGAGGAGCGGATGGGGAGACTTTCAAAATTAACCACCCTCCGTCAAAGGGGGAGTGAGTTGGGTGGTTTGGCACAAATATTCTGGACCCTGGTGGTAGGAATGGGATACAATGATGAGGCACTTAAAGACCTTTTTAACGCTTGTCTGGATAACCCTGTGCCTGAGTGGGAGATGAAGGAGCTGGAAGTCCTGGATTTTTGGGGGTTTACCATGTACGTACAACATCGGTCTCAGTGGGATACCCCAGCCACACCTGTCTCTCCAGGTGTGATGGCCGTCTCTAGATCTGTGTCTCCAGTCAGGACGACCGCCAGCCCAGCGCCACTGCACAAGGTGGTCGCCAGCCCAGTGCCACTGCACAAGATGGCCGCCAGCCCTGCACCACAACATCAGGTGACCGCCAGCCCAGTGCCACTGCCCAAGATGGCCGCCGGCCCAGCGCCACAGCACAAGATGTCCAGCCCAGCAGTCGAGTCAGGTCCCCGTTTACCATCCAGAGTCGAGTCAGGTCCCCATTGACCCTCTAGGGTCTGGTCAAGTCACCATTAACACTCATGAGTCAAGCAAAACCACAGTTAGACCTCATGAGTCAAGTCATGTCACCAATGATCTTCATGGGCAAGGTCAAGTAACCAAGGATCTTCATGACTCAGGTCAAGTCACCATTAACGTTCATGAGTCAAGCCCAACCACAGTTAGACCTCATGAGTCAAATCACCGTTGATCTTCATGAGCAAAGGCAAGTCTCTGCGGAACTACCAGAGCCTCTTCACATCTCTGCGGAACTACCAGAGCCTCTTCACGTCTCTGCTGAACTACCAGAGCCTCTTCACGTATCTGATGAACTACCAGAGCTTCTTCACATCTCTGCGGAACTTCCATAGCCTCGTCACGACCCTGCGGAGCTTCCAGAGCCTTGTCACGTCTCAGCTGAACTTCCTGAGTGATTGTCCTATCTTGTCATGGCCATGGAGGCCATCCAGGAACTCACTGCCTGCCCTGTCATGGACATGAAGACCATCTACCATCTTCACAGGGCCACGGAGGCCACCCTTAACATGTTCATGTTCTCTATTTCAGGCTTACCTAACCAGACTTGCTCTCCTGTACCATCGATCCCACTGTGGTGGTCTTCTGCGCCACCCTGGTGGGCTTCTGTCTCAACCACATGGCTGTGGTGGTCCTCTGCGCTGACCTGGTGGGCTTCTGTCTCGACCGCACGGCTGTGGTGGTCTTCTGCGCCGCCCTGGTGGCCTTCTGTATCATCTGATCGGCTGTGGTGGTCCTCTGCGCCACCCTGGTGGGCTCCAGTCTCGGCCGCAAGGCAGTGGTGGTTCTCTGCACTGCCCTGGTGGGCATCAGTCCTGTCTGCTCGGCTGTGGTGGTCTCCAGTTCCACCTGCTCAACCCTGAATTCCTGCCCTGGGGGCTCTTCTCTGGGCCCCTGAACTTTTCGTTCCCTCCTGGCCTCTTTGTTTTGTTGCTGTTTTAGTTTTTTCACTTCCGGTCTCTGTTTCCCTTTATGAACCTGGCCCTCCGTCCCTCCCCCTGGTCCTCCGCCGGTCCACCTCCCTCCTGGTCTCTGTGTTCCTTGGTTTGTTCTTGTGTTTCGGTGGAGCATCTGGTAGCTGCTCATTGGGGGTATAGTGTCACAGCGTCTGGTTTGTGTTTCTCTGGGTGTCCACTAGTGGTCTCACTTCCCCATAGTCACCCCACTGCAGGAACTACATTTCCCACAAGCCTTTGTCCCATTCATCAATGTTAATTGCACACCTGGTATTGCACTCAGCTGTCTCCACTTTCATCGTTTTCACCTGGCCATGTAAACCAGCTTGTGGACATTCTGATTCTGTGCGTGTTCTCACATATTCTCAATCCAGGACATGTTGGTGTACATGAAATTGTAGGTGGGGGAGTGCATGTACAGTGCTCTCTCCACTCTCAATAGCACGACTGAGGTGCCCAAACCCCCAACTGCTTCCCGGGCGCCACAGCATAAATGGCTGCCCACTGCTCCGGGTGTGTGTTCACGGTGTGTGCGTGTTGACTGCTGTGTGTGCATGTTGGATGGGTTAAATGCAGAGCCCGAATTGCGAGTATGGGTCACTATACTTGGCTGCATGTCACGTCACTTTCACTTTCAGTTTCACTTTGAATCATTTCTGTCCCTCAGTTAGGATCACTGAAGGAGGGTTGCATTTGAAATTTCCAAATATGACTGTTTATGGAGTAATGCTAGTATTATTATGGAGTAAGACTGAAGCTTTGCAATAACAGGAATACATTTAATTTTAAAACATAATTGGATTAATTAAAATATGTACAATTTTTATAAAATTTCACAAGATTACTGTTTTTACTGTATTTTTTCATCAAATAAATATAGCTTTTATGTGTGTAAGAGACTACTTAAAAACAAAAGAAAGCTTACCAACCCCAACAATTTAATTGTTCCTTATTTTTTAAAGATTCTGTCTTTCTACCGTTTTTTTTTTTTTTTTTTTTTTTGCCTCTCGCCCCACCAATCAGACAATCATAACCATGCAGCACTGATTTGTTTTTACACTTCACACTTTTCTAGACTGTGATCTTGACAGTGAGGAACCCCTTCTCTCCCTCACACTGAATCACTGGAGCTTAAAGTGTACAACACATGGACTGCTGCTGGCGGTAAAGTAGGTTAAGAACAACCACTCACCTCACAGTGGAAAACATTCTCCCTTACAGGGCTGAGATATGAAATACATTTCTGATATGTGTATTCACAGCACAAGCCATTCATCTTCATCCTATGGCAACTATCAAAATTTCAACAATTTCACTTGTATAAGAATTTTGTAATTTCAGCAGTTTAAAAATATACCCACAACAATAGCATTAATTTAGATAAACGTAGATGTAAAATGTAATTGCTTTTTAAGGGTATTCGCCATTAATGCATCTCAGAAGAGTGTTTGTAGTTTCACCAGGGCACTGGCACACTCTGAGATAATATGAAATGAATGGCAGTTAATAGGGATGTGCACTTCAGAGCAGAGGTCCATGACTACACATGCCTTCAGACTCTCTCAGGGACATTTAGTGTTCAGCATTAGGGAAACACACTGCAGCAAGCTCTTAAAGTAGTCTTTGAGTTTTTCAGTCAGGGAGAATGAGGAGGGGGATGTAGAAGTAGATTACCACCGACAACTGTGACTGCAGAAGGAGAGATAGAGAAGAGAGAGAGAGAGAGCAAATCATTATTTCGTCTGACCAGCGTTTAGAATAACTGATGTGATGTGGGGATTTGAAAATGAAAGTAAAGAAAATGTGACAGCACTCTTCATAGAGATAAGAACAGATTAAAATGGGAAAGGGGAAAAGACAGGAGAGATTGAGGAAAAAACTAAAAATCAAAAGTTAGTCACACCTGCTGCCCATGAGGCACTGCTTAAAGATATCTGGCCAGGCATCTCTTCTGAGTAATGAACAACTGAAAATGTCACACATACTGTCCTTTTATTTCAAGGCTGAAACCAGATGTTTAGTGTTATGAAAATTGAATTGTTTTGAATATGTCTTCCATCAAAGCCCTTGCTACTGTGTATTCAATAACGATTACACGTTCGTACTTTCTTATAAAAAAAAAAAAAAAAAAAATGTTGGTGTTAAATATGAGAGCAGTAAGCCATGAACATGCAACAGTCAGCAGGGCTCTATGTTGGGTCCCCTGCCTTTGTCATGTACAGACCGATGCATTCATCATGGTTATTTCACAGTTATTTCACAAGTCCTATGGTATCAGTTCACTACATGCTTTCTCCGTTTTCAAAGAACAAGTTTATTTAAAAAATAGTTTTGTCACACTACTGCCATTTCACCCCTACTAGTCTCTTCTTGTTCAATCTGGATTTTGATTTGTCTTTGCTATAACCTGAAAGCGACAACCAAGAGAAGTGTAACATCTCTTACTTTTACCTCTTTCCACAAAAATTTTAAGCAGTACAACTGCTTTCAGCATTGATAATGATAATCAATGTGTCTTAAGCACCAATCGGCAAATAAGGATGATTCCTGAATGATCATGTGACACTAAAGATGACAACCTTCACCTGAACTGCTGAGAACAGTGCCGTAGCTGGGGTTTGTTGGGCCCCCGGTGCATCAATGGACCCTGTTTTAAATTGTTTAATTTGTATGTTGGTTCTATTTATTTATTTGTGCTATTTGTACAATGTTTTTTTTTTCAAGTTTGTAGGTGTCCAGGTACAGAAACCAAATAATAAAACGTAAAATAGCACTGCATAAATTAAATATAGAGTCAAACCAAAATTTATTCAGACACCTTGAGCATTTCTCACATTATCACAGTTTGTTTTCTATAGTTCAGAAAATGGTATTAAAATATGGCAATAACTCAGAGGTAAATTTTCAGAACAAATCCGTATTGATAATGTCAGATAACTTTGATAGAAATGTATGAAATGGAATTAGTATGAGTGACAATCGGAGACCCAGGGAAATACAGGAGACGAAAGATCCAAATCGCAGTGTGGTTTATTTAGGGTAATCCAAATCAGAATCAAACAAGCCGGGGTCAAAACCAGAAATCAATCCAAACAAATAAACAAAGAAGGAACAGGAATGGGAACAGGAACAGGAACTCTGAAGATGAGGAACTCGGAAGAAGAGAAAACTGGGTAACGGAAGGAAAGGACTCCATAAAGACAAACAGGAAAAGACTGGTAAATATAGGGAAGATAATGACTAATAAGTGAAGGCACCTGGTGCAGTTAACAGGATTGCAATTACTGTGATGAAGGGACAAGGCTTGTGGGAATAGTAATGACTACGGTGAGGTGCCCACGGAAACAGAGATCAGATAGCATGACAGTATGACAATATTTACATCATACTTGACCAATTACCAAGCAATGCTTGGTAAAAGGTTGCATTAGCAAATCATGAAAAAACAGGGTGAGGTCAAAGTGTCTGAATAATTTTTGGTTCAATTAGTTTTTTTTTTTTTTCTCTTTCTCTCTTTTTATTATAATTTCACTAGCAATCAACTGTATGAAGACATTTTGGGTATAATATGTCACAGTTCAATTTATTTTGCTATACTCAATATATACATAAAATAGTTACAGTGTCCTGCACCTACTAGTAAAAAATAAATACAAAATAATGTATGGTGTCTGATTAGTTGTTGGTTTGATTGTGCATTAATTCTGGTTAAAACATCAAAGTACTTCAGTCAAGAGTAGTGAGTGACTTTCTTTCTTTCTTTTTCTTGGATTAACATTACAGCAGTAGCTAGTAGCTAAATTAAACACGGTCACTTTAAGAGACAATGAATGCATCCAATAAAATACACATCCAATTTTTTTCTCAACTGTTTACTTTCACTTAAGACATAACCGACAGTTTTTTCGAACACACTTTTCAAGACGGATTTTGACATATTTTGTATGCATTTGACGGTACAAGAGCAAAAAGAGGACAATTCGGTGTTCAAGCGTTTTAAGACACATCTCTCTGCGTGAGCCCTGAACACCAGAACACTGTGGGTGCTGAATTGGGCTCTTTCACATCTTTTTCTGTTATTTTAAACAGTTAGTTTAAACAGTTTTGTTTTTGTTCGTTCAGGTGCAGTAGGAAATTCGAGGAGAACTTCGCAAAGGAGTGCTCGGTTCAGTGTTGCTGTCTGTGATCCTTGGGTATCTGCATGTGCACCAAACACAGCACGTGAGTAACCAGCTACTCAAGCTTTTCTGCATCTTGTGTTTAAGTGCTTTAAACTCTTTTGAATGTTTAAATTGGCAAGTGGCAAGGCTTTAAAACACGTGAATTATTAGCTTAGTAAATTATAAGCTTTTGTGATGACACGCAGAAGTGGCCAGTCAGCTGTCCTGATCGTCATTTTAGGCTGGCCTCATCAAGATGGTTGAGATCGCCGGAGGGCCCCTATAATCATCACCACCTTTCACTCCTCTAGTGACGGCCCTGCCTGAGAACATGGCATCTTTTAAGAAGCAGATAAAGCCATACCTCTTTCGTAAGCACTTATCCACCTCAGCGAGCATGATTTCACCAAGAACAACATGTTCCTTGATCAACATCCTTGTTGATCCTGGAACAACATTCCAATCAACCAATCAGAATTGAGATATAACTTTTCAGGAAATATCTGTTTTAAGCTTACAATCAGGGCTAGGTGCTTCTAAACTCTTGTTAATCAGCTATCATCTTTCACTGATTTTAGGAATGCATTATGGGTAGGTATAGGTCTAGGGGTAAGGATTGGGTTAAGTCTATATTTTTGGACAGTAATGTTGATCCAGGATCATCAGACAATGTTCTTCCAGGACCATGTCTTACTTGGCAAAATCACAGCAACCCACCTCATGCCATTAATTCAGTGCACTCACACACGCAAATGCATTTCACCTCTTCTCTAGCATGTCTTCTAATCTAGTTGTCCAAAACACCTTGCATCGCACACGACAAATGCCGTTGTTGTTGTTTTTTTTTTTTTTTTTGACAAAATGATTTTGTTCCTCATCTTCCGCATCTGCTAAATGCATACATTTAATTGTAAATAAATGTAGCCTTGGTGAGCATAAAATCCATCTTTTAAAATATAAAAACAACTATTAAACTTTTGGAAAATTAAATGGATATATATACTGTGAATAAGACATTAAAATATATCTGAATGTATCATACACTACAACAGACAAGTCACTTGAGTTAAGAGAAGATGAGGCTGCTTTCTTAATTACCTGACATATTCTGTGTTTACAGGTGTCAAATTTGTAAAAAAAATAAAAATAAATTAAAGAGTACAATTAATTATGAATATTGAAATACACAAAATATAAATGTATGGATCTAAGGATATTGCCAGAAAAATCACAGACTCTAATAAGGATTCAATCAATGAATAAATGCATAACACTCACAAACTTAGAGTATATGTCTATCTAAGTTGTTCTCTGACCCCTGCAATGTCATTTATCATGGACAAAGCCAACATACAAAGTCTGTCTTTTTTCCTTTACACTGTGTGGGCAAGTTTATCTCCATTCATGCCCTCAGGTCAGGGTCTGTGTGTGGAATGTGAAGCATTGTGGTCTTACAGACTATATCAATCAGTCTCTTCCCTTTATAGGATTTTGAACACCTCAATCAAACCTTGCCGAAGGTTGTTGTAGCACATTTAGTCATTGTGAGTGTGTGCAGTGTCTGCTTTACACCACAGATCACAATAAGAGGAGTAAAAATGTTGCTAGTCATCGCCGCAAAACTCTGGGGTTAGACTTCCACATTCTTTGAAGGTCACCAGGTAGTGTTTGGATGAAGTAACCACACTGAAACATACAAGACAGAGTGATACATGACTAGTTTGAGTTTACGCAATAATTAAAATCAGCAAAAGAATTGAGGAAACCACCAGTGATAGCACTCCTTTTAATGAAACAACAGGACAATAAGCTTCCACAGGAGAGAATAAAGTGTTTGTCGACAACATTTCAACCCAAAGCAGATAAATCACCACATCAGGAGTGCGCTGTTCAAACTTCTGTGACAACGCAGAATCATTAGATGTCCACACGTCAGCGTGAACTACTGTATGAAAACACAGGCAAGCATCTATCGCACGTGTGCAGCCTCAGCCCTTTGTTTTGCTTCAGCTACTTTACAGGTTTGCCTTTAATATGTATATATATATATTTTTTTTTACATGAAGAATGACCAAACAGTTCACATAGCCTAATCTATTATTCATCAGCAATATCTGCAAGTTAGGGAATCAGAGGCTTATTGGATTAAGACAATGATGACTTTTGAGACATATTGGCTAATCCTGGCCAGCAAACCCGATATGTCTCCCAAACAAATGAAGTGAAAGTTGCAAAGTTGTCTTGATTTTAATATCACCTGCAAGGGTAACCCCAAGATGCAGAATTAGGCATTGAATACATAAATGGATTTCAACCAACCCCCTAGTATGCTCAAATAAATCTTAATTTAGCCTGTTCGAGTCGCGTTTTCTCACCATTTCAATTTCTTTCAACCTGTTTGACATACATCAGATTCACCAGGATTTTAAATGCAGGAGTCATACAAGTCTTCCTCTCCCTGTCTAATTACATGCACAGTGGATTGCACGGCTGCGGTAAAGGCTGCCTTAAGCCATGACACTCCAGAGGTTACTCCTTTATTATTTAGCCCCCCCCCCCCCCCCCCCCCCCCCCCCCTCCATTTCCTCTTTATTTATTTCCTGCCCAACAGTTTTCTTGTCTTTATAATGACATATTAATGTTGTTAAATTAATTAGCAGGTGGGCCATTCTGAGATTTAAGGGATAATAAATTTGCTAAAGTGACTAGCCTAAATGTCTTACCTTTTTTTTGTTGTTGTTGTTGCCAAAGGTCTTTATGTGTAAACTAAAAAAAAAAAAAGAAAAAAAAAAAACCTTGCTTTTTCTTTTTCTCACCTCTACCTGGCAGAGCTTACAAATGGTTGTGTGCTAAATAGAATAAAAGCCAGCAGAGTCTGAAAAGTAAAAAAAAATAAATAAATAAATAAATCCTCTCAACTCTATCCTCAGAGGACACTGAGAAAACATAATAAGCTTTATGGGGGCATTGGAGGTTTAAGTTAAAAATGTTCCAAATACTGGGACATAAGAAATCACCCCCTCCTCACAGCATTTTCTTTCTTTCTTTCTTTCTTTCTTTCTTTCTTTCTTTCTTTCTTTCTTTCTTTCTTTGTTCAAACAATTGGTGTCTGTTCAAACATGAGGATGCTATTACACACACACACACACACACACACACACACAAACACACACACACACAGGTGCTTCTCAATACATTAGAATGTCTAGGAAAAGTTCATTTATTTCAGTGATTCAACTTAAATTGTGAAACTCATGTACTAAATAAATTCAATGCACTGTAAGGGAAACAGGTCAATTTAGCTCAAAGGGAATCATTTAAGATTTTAAAGGGAATTTGGACAGAATCCCTGTTTTACGGCTGATCACTGATATGGCCAGCGATTCATTGAACGAGCTGTATAACATCAACTCTGCAATGGATATTAATATCCAAAGTATAGTGAATTAATTAGCACAGTAACAAGGTCGGCAGTTTAAGACATTAACTTGTAAGCACAAAACACAAGATACTTCTCTTTTCAATATGAATAAGGCTTTATTATATACATCTAAGACATATAAACTAATCTAACACATAAGTACACACGCTCACACATTCACACGAGTTGCAGGAAGATAGAAAGTTACGAAATAATGAGTTTAATAGTATGGAAATGTGAAATCCCAAGTTGCATAGAAATGAACAACCATAAATCACTTAATTAACCCTTGCATTGAGTTCCTCAATGAGAAAATTATATTATTAAATTAGAATTAAATTATATTTAGCTCAGTCTGGAGGTAAGTTACTTGTGTTGACGTGTAAAGGGGTTCCCTTTGTGTCGAAAAGGGGTTTTCCGGAGGTTGATGATTGGCTGGAAGTTCAGTAGTCATTAAAATAGTCTGAGACTTGTTATAGCACTTATATATCATTGCTCTTTTTGTTGTTTTTGATTGCTTCCGCTGTCTTCATCTGTAAGTTGCTTTGGTAAAAGCGTCTGCTAAATGAATAGATCTAAATGTAAATGTAAAATGACACCTTGGGAAGCCCGTGGTTGGGCGTTGGCTGACGACGTGGAGTTGTGGGCTGGTTGAAGTTTCAGACAAGGAGTGTACGTCACAAAAACTAATTGTCAATGAGCTGGCTGTTCACAGAGTGCTGTATCCAAGCATGTTAACAGAAAGTTGAGTGGAACGAAAAAGTGTGGAAGAAAAAGATGCACAATTCAACCGAGAGAACTGCAGCCTATAAAGACTGTCAAGCAAACTGGATTCAAGAATTTTAGAAAACTTCACAATGAATGCACTGAGGTTGGGCATCAAGAGCCACAACGCACAGAAGTGTCAAGGAATTTGGCTACAGTTGTCGTATTCCTCTTGTTAACCTCACTCCTGTATCACTCCTGTACCATAGTCTACATCATAGACGTCTTACCTGGGCTAAGGAGAAGAAATGGATTATTGCCATTGGTCCAAAGTCCTTTTTTCAAATGACAGCAAGTTTTGTATTTCATTTGGAAACTGAGGTCCTAGAGCCTGGATGAAGGGTAGAGGAGCTCATAGCCTAAGTTGATTGAAGTCCAGTGTTAAGTTTCCACAGTCTGTGATGATTTGGGGTGCAATGTCATCTATTGGTGATGGTCCATTGTGTACATGAAAACCAAAGTCACTGCACCCGTTTACCAAGAAATCTTGGAGCAATTCAGGCATCCTTCTGCTGACCAGCTTTTTGAAGATGCTGATTTCATTTTCCAGAAGGATTTGTCACCTACCCACACTGCCAAAAGCACCAAAAGTTGGTTAAATGACCATGGTTTTGGTGTGCTTGACTGGCCAGCAAACTCAGCAGACCTGAACCCCATAGGGAATCTATGGGCTATTGTCAAGAGGAACAATAATATGTGTGTTATTTGCACGTGCAGTATTTTCAAGGCAGGCTTTGAATTTGTAGACTAAAAGGATATTAAGGAAAAGATAAGGAAAAGAATAAAGTTTATTTGGGGTAACAATAGGGAATACTGTCTGTGCATGTTTCATAAAATATCTTTATATTTCTTGAACAGGGCACTGCCAACCCACCAGATCCATTCTAAATCTGAAATGAATGTGTGAATACCGGTGACACTGTGTCCCCAAAGATAACTAATGTGTCTGAGATTGCATACATTTACAGCAAAAGTTATTTCATAATAACATAAAAACTCTACAGGCAGTTTTTGCTTTGATATTCCTTTTCAGCTGTTAGACCATTTATTGAAAGGCCTCATTATTTTCCATAGGACATGCCATACTATGAGTATTAAAACTGC
Source organism: Carassius auratus (assembly GCF_003368295.1). Taxonomy (NCBI): domain Eukaryota; kingdom Metazoa; phylum Chordata; class Actinopteri; order Cypriniformes; family Cyprinidae; genus Carassius; species Carassius auratus. Next base: position 11,641,904 of record NC_039274.1, read on the forward strand.
AAAGATGTATTTTATTCTTTAGCGATTACTGATATCAGGAAGAAAAAAGTATCTGAGCCATTTCATGTTCTTTGACTCTGAAATGAAGGTTCAAGGTCATTGTGTGGTGCAGAATCTATTAGTTTGTAAAATTAAGCAAGCACTGCACTGAGATCATCTACACGTACACACACAAACAGATGGCTGAGTTCCCCATTAAACAGACATGAGATAATCTGCTCAGCTTGACCATGGAGCAATCTTATGGGACTCCAACAAATGGAGCTATTGTACATACTGTGCCTGGTGGAGGGAAATCAAACAATTACAGCAAGTGAGGAAGCCCTGATGTGTGATTTTTCGTGTGTGTGTGTGTGTATGTGTAAGCTTGATTCTCTGTGTGGTTGTGTGACATAATTACCAACCACATCGGTGAGATGTTCTTGTCACAATGGTGACAAAAGACTGTCATGTACTACATTCAAAAGTACATTAAAATGACAGTGAAATTATATGAACACACACCCTGCAATGACACATGCACAAACAAAAGGCTAATTCACCAACACCCTCATCTTCCCTCTCACAATCTAACATCACTATTCTCAATAATATTTCACACATAAAAGAAAGAATCCCTTGCTCGATTAGACTCATTACCCAGGTTTACATGACCAGTCTGAATGGAAAGTCAGTGGAGGCTGCAATTCATAATTTTCCAGTACAGAAGTCCATCTACGGTATGTTATGGGTAAATTAAGAACTCAAGAGTAAGATTATAGATATTTTGGGGCAGGAACAGGGGTGGGGGCTAACGGACCCTCTTGAAAAGTGCTGACCAGAAAATGTACATTTTGGCTTTAGTTAATTTATTTTTCAAGTGGATGAATCTATTGTATGTTTAGTGGTTGGATTGGACTAAGATTAATGTGTAGTTCTTGCCTGTGAAATGTACACTTTAGCATACTTTTAAAAATAGTACTTATTACAGAACTAAAACACTTTAAAAGAATATACTTAAATGCAAAAAGAAAGTACTGTTTTATGTATTATTATATATTATATATATTAGTCAACCAATCAAAATAAGTTGACTTATTTAAAGCAAATAAAAAATAATAATAAAACAATTTTATTATAATCATTATTATAAAATTTAAATTTCAGAAGTGTACTTAAGTGTGTAAAGAAACAAAGTAATTAAAGTCTAATCTCTAAAGTTATTTCATAAATTTGATATATTATTTCCAAATACAGTTTATATATGGCCCTAATCTTTATTGCATCTTATTAAATCAGTTGACTGCATTCAATGAATTAACACATTCCCACAATCATTTGATTAAAATAATTTAAAACGAAGGAATAACACAGAACTTCCTCGGTGATCAATTATTTTATTGTCTCTATATTTGCCTTTTTTGACTCAATTTTCGTTAACGTTCATTTCAATATTGAAGTCAGCTGTGATTTTACCATTCTTGTCTCCATCAGTGTTCTTGCTATATAATTCGAGAGAGACAGCCAATCAGCAGTCACAGATATCCTTGATGAATTCCAGTATTCTGAATGTTTTTAGGTGACCGTGACATATGCTAGGTTTTTCATCTGGATCTACTTTTACATAAAGATCCAGCTTACCCAAGAATTATGTAGATGAACTTTCTGGATCTTCAATTGAAATGTGCCAACTCTTGAATGGAGATAGAGGAGTACAGTTAACTAGAGGGTAGTTACACCAATTTTTGCATTGTTTTAGACAGTTTCCTCTTGGGTTTGAGAAGAAGTGGTGGGGATTTGTGGTTCTCACTCTGTTTCTCCCAGGTCAGAAAAAAAAGGAAAAGAAGAATCAGTGTAGACTGTAATCCTAAATCTGTTTCATATTTGTCCATGATGTAAATATTAACATCAATAATGGATATGTAAGATTTTTCATTGCCCTGCTAAGTGAAATAATTATTCATTAGTCAATATGAACAGTTTCTGCATGACCAATTATGCAGCTGTAGATGTGAGAGTAAAATTATATATGTATTTTGTATTTATCAAAGAAAACCAACAGATCATCAACACACCCAAATATTTATAAAACTATGAATGAAACCCCAATCAAATAAAACGTGCTTAAACTAGCCTAAGGCTATGTCCTGAAGAACACAGGTATTATTATAAATGGAGTAATCTCATATAATCTCAACCGTTAAACCATGTTGGCCAATCAGAAGCCTGAAAAATCCTTCACCCTGTCACGCATTTTCAAAATGTTCGGTTTTAGTGACCTGGCACTGCGTTTGGTGTGGATGAACTGCCAAACTGTACAGGAAAAAGATGCGATTTAAAAAAATAAACCGCATTCACATGGACAGGGCCTAAGGTGGTTTTCTTGTCTTAACTGGTTTAAGATGGTCTTTGATGATACAGGGGTCTCTTAGCCTGGTCAAGCTGCCTTAGTTTAAGTTAGAGTCATAGCCTGGTCATCTTGTATTCAGCTGTTTTAGCAGGGTGGCCAGCTGATCAGTTGAAAAATGCCCAGATCTCTGGAAAATTAGGTAACAGACCAGTCTGTCAGACCAAGCAAACTAGTTTACTGATTTAATATAAATATATAATACAATATATAGTTCTTAATGTATGATGATAAATATTAATTGTGTATTTTTATACAACAGTTTCTTTTTTTTGTTGTTGATTGCCTGAGAGGTCCAACCATTCCAACTCATTTGGAATTTGTCATATGAATGTATGTATGTATGTATGTGCGTATGTATTTACTGTATGTAACAGAGGCCAGCAAGTAGGTGCTGTGCAGGTAAACTTCACCCCCCCCACCCCCACCCCCCGCCCCCGATCTCAAGAGATGCACTAGCAAATAGTTGTTGCAATCTTTACCCTCGTTGTTAGTTTATCCACCTCCCATGATGGAGATCTGTGTTCGAAACCTGCTCGGTACAAGAATGACGTGTGGAGGTGGGGACCCAGGAGAGAGTGGTAGTTTATCCACCTCCCATGATGAACAACTGTGTTCAAAACTTGCTCGGTACAAGAATGATGTGTGGCGTTGAGGACATAATATGTGATCACTGACTGTATCAGCAGCTGAATGTGAATGCTGTTTTTTCTAGCAATGACAGGATGTAGGCTACTTGGCATAGTTTTCGTTTTATTACTCAAAAAGTCCAAAATCAGTGAAACATAGGCGCTGTCTTTATAGATAAACCGCAGATCTGAGTTTTAAACAACTACATTCTCACCTGAAATACTTTTTAAATTACATTTCATGACACAATAACATTGATATTTTAAAAATGATCCGAATAAATGGTGGTTTAAATCACAATGCTGCATATACTCAACCAATCAGCATGTTTAGCGCCGAAGTCCCGCCCCCCGAAGTCCCGCCCCCAAAAATATCACTTAATGAGGGGCATTTTTTTTACCTGGAACTTTATTTAGTTCCTGGTTCCTGTGGTGGAAACACCCCGAGTACCAGCCCAAAGTCCCTAGTTTGAAGTGAAGTGATGTGACATTCAGCCATGTATGGTGACCCATGCTCAGAATTTGTGCTCTCCATTTAACCTATCCAAAGTGCACACACACAGAGCAGTGAACACACAGACACACACACACTGTAAACACACACAAAGAGCAGTGGGCAGCCATTTATGCAGTTGGGGGTTTGATGCCTTGCTCAAGGGCACCTAAGTCGTGGTATTGTCTGCCCAAGATTCGAACCCACAACCCTAGGGTTAGGAGTCAAACTCTCTAACCACTAGGCCACAGCTCCCCCTTTCTGGGTAAAGTTCCAGTGGTGGAAACGTGGATTTTTCATGACACTAGCAAACCTCTTCACTCCTGTTTACATGCAATTTTCCTTATTCTTATTATTCGCTAAGTATGGTTATTTTAACCACCATTATTTACATACTCCACAGGCCACAACACAAATTATGAACTCAGAGCCGACCCTAGGCATAAACGAGCTAAGCAGCTGCTTAGGACCGCCATGGCCACCAAGGGGCTTCTAAGAGTACATTACATGACAGCTTGATTTATTTTATTTTATTTTATTTTATTTCAATAGACATTATTAATTATAAAAAAAATACAATATTTAAAAATAAAATAATCTATAATCTAGAGCTGTCATGTACAGTAGGCACAATATGTATCACTTTTATTTAGTTTTTCCTTTTTTTATTTAAAATATCCACAAACTTGTTAACTATATGATGAACTATATTATACAGCCTATTTTGATTCCTATTCTGTCAAATATGTGCAAATTATTTAGTTTTGTCATTTAAACAACTTTAATGAACATGTTAGTTCATCTAAAATGCACACTGAATGCTGCAGTGTGGATCTGTAAGATTAACATCACTTAAATTCACCCATTTCTCCTGAAATATATGAAAGTTATCGATCAGTGAACTGAGAGAGAGAGAGAGAGAGAGAGAGAGAGAGAGAGAGAGAGAGAGAAAAAACTTTATAGTTACCTACAGCCAACTCTTTAGTCTATCAAGTAATATAGATAATTCCATCTACAGCATGTTTGAAACTTGTTAAAAGTGATTTCCACATATATATAGCCTACTGTAGCCATATAAATAAGTGGACGGAACATTTGAAAGAGGACACCACTTCATAACCATGTGACATGTCCTTGATCATTCAGCCCAACAACTAGTGTAATCAAGGGATGAATGAAGCAACTCATCCTATGATCCAGTAGCTGCATTAAGGCCATATAATGCATGTCTGCAAGGATTGTTTGTATTGCATGTTGTCATATCATTTAATAAGTAAACAAGGCCGCTTTATGAGTTCTCACCTAAGACTTTTGCACAAGAGACAATATCCCATTCTGTGTATTGATTTTAGTTTTCTTCCTTAACCCTTTAAAAGAGTCTGATTTTAACATTGGCCTAAATATAGGCTACAGTATCAGTGAAGGGGGCTTGATAAGTAAGTCTCTCCTCACCTTATACTTTCATGAGCCCTGAAATTCACCAACAATCGGTTTTGCTGTACTTTTGATAAACATCTGAACTCATCATAGTTCACACTATTGGGAATCTGTGTTGCAGATTGGGCACATTTTTTTTCAGAAGAAACCTTAAGGGTCTACACTTTATGTTGAACTATGTATTATTTTGTTGGTGCAACTGGCAGTTTATGTTGAACTCTTTATTGTTTTGGCCAAGGTTATTGAGAGTTGGACTTAGTATGTTATGGCCTCTGAAGCAACAGAGAGATGTTTTCTAATAGTCAGTGTTTCCAATGTTCTAAATGTAATTGACAGTATTGTGTTTTACTTAAAAAACACTTTACAGAAGGTTCCAGCACCTATAAGCTTCCTGAATTTCTGAAATGTACTATTTCTAAATTGTTTCTAAATATGCTATTGCTACACTTCATGGCAAAAATTGCACTGGTCTGCTAGACTTGGTTGAACAAAAATAAACAATATTTTGTTGCTTAAGCTTATGTATTTAGTCATTATTCATTGGTATACTATAAATCCATCTGAAAAAAAATTACTTCTCACTGTTCTCAGGTCAAATATTTATATGCGATTAAAATTCGATTAATTTCGATTAATTAATTACAAAGCCTCTAATTAATTAGATTATTTTTTTTTAATCGAGTCCCGGCCCTAATATATATATATATATATATATATATATATATATATATATATATATATATATATATATATATATATATATATATACCCTTATTAATGGTTTTGTGGTCCATGGTCACATATAGAAAGTAGTTACAAAATTAAATATATGTAAATAACATATAGTCATGGATTTGAAGTGGTGAAATAAATTTACAAACTTGATCAAAATGTTTATTACTTTAGTATATAACAATACATTCCAACGCACCTGTGCAAATTAACATCTCGGATACTTATGGTAACCCTTGTTCCCTGAAGGAGGGAATAGAGACGTCACACTGGTGACCGACGAATTGGGATATTGCTTATATATATATATATATATATATATATATATATATATATATATATATATAAATCCAAAGATGCTAACAGTTTAGGGGAAGGAAGTGAAGTTGAAACCATTGCAGATAAGATGACATGTGGAGGGGTAAGTGATGCGTCAGGGACCATGTTGAGGTTAAGAGTGAGGAGGAAGTGTTCTGACGTGTGCAGTGGAGTAACCAGAACATGATCAGTGAGCAGTGTCGTGTATAAATAAGGTCCAGTTGGTTGTCTGATTTGTGAGAAGCAGTAGTTTACACTCGGTTGAGATCAAAAGAGGCAAGCAGAGTGTGGAAATCAGCATACAGAGGTTTATCTAGGTGGACGTTGAAATCTCCAAGCATAACTAGGGGAGCACCATCCTCAGGAAAGGTTGAGAGCAACACATCTAATTCATCCAAAAAGTTATCTAGTGGTCCTGGGGGTCGGTAGACAGCTAAAATATGTATTTTAAGAGGGTAGGTAACTGTAACTGAATGAGATTCAAAGTAGCTGTTGATACTCAAAGATGGTAAAGGATTACATTTCCAATCATTAGAGATGAGCAGACCAGTACCTCCACCTCTTCCAGTCAAACGGGGGGAGTGGGAAAATGAGAAATTATTGGAGAGTGCTGCAGGTGTAGCAGTGTCCTCTGGTTTGATCCAGGTCTCTGGTAGGGCCATGAGATAAGCTTTGAATGACTAATAATAGAAGAAATGAAATCGGCTTTGTTTACAGCAGACTGGCAATTCCAGAGACCAATAGAAAAATAAAGTCGTGTATTAGCAGATATAGGCAAAGTGCGAAGGTTGTTGAGAATGTGCTGCCTACATTGTGTAATGTGTGGTTTGCAAGTGGTAGTGATAGTAGGGATCTGGAAGCACATATTAAGAATTGGTTATAAACAAAAACAAATGAAACCGAAATGAAACAAGGAGAAGGAAAAAGAGATAAATCAAAACAATACTTATATCCCCTGTCGGTGTCCCTGCCGGTGGAGTCGATGGTCTTTATACTCTTCGGTCTTCACACGAGGAGGGCTTAACTGGAGGGCTGCCGCGACCACTGACATCTTTTTTATACCCAACAAAATGGAAATTGAATTCAGCTGAACAGACTTTACTGTTTAGCACAACAAAGGTCTAAGCAAGTGCACAACACTGACAACGTACGTCTCAACAGGGTAAACAAACAAGTGTTACCTAGCAACGACAACTGCGTATAACAACTGTTATCATACGTAACCGAGACGTTCCCTTTCAGTCTGCCAATCTTAACGCCACATTGGTGACAGACGAATTGGGATTCCCTACCAAAGTGCCATGGATGCTACCCCTTCCAGTGCCCTGTGCGAGCCGCCTGCACCCCTTTTTGGTGTAGATCGGGGCTTGTAACATGTAGTTCCATTCAGCATTGTCAAAGCACTACCCACTCAGTGAGATTGGATATCACTCGGAAAATGTACTCATTCCACTTGGAACAGGGACGGTGCAGAAACTCCATCCTTCCTGAAGGAGGTATCAGGAGTAAATACACATATGAGCATCTGTTGAGATGCATATGGGAAATTGGAGGTGAATGAAACCCTCTTGGAAAATGGCAGAAGTCTGCCGGGGAAAAATGGGCTCAAAGTCTATACTGTGGACTTTACACGTATGGGAACAATTTAGGTCTCTCATGTGGAACCCAGCCTTCTACCAGTTCTCAAGGATTCAGTGAGTGGAGGCCTGGCTACGGACGCTCTGACATGCAGAGGGGATAGAGGAGCTCAACAGGGTCTACAATATGGACTCTCTGGAGTGGTTTTAGCAAGCCCACACTAACTTGGACCTCTTTATGCCACTACCCATTTGAGGTTAGAACACAGGAAGATACCGACTCCGCACAAAGGCTATAGAATCTAGCGAACATGCCGGGGGTCGCTCAGCCCACAGCTCTACAAATATCTGTCAGTGAGGTGCCATGAGCCAGCACCAAGGAGGATGCTACACTTCTAGTTGAGTGAGCACGCAACCTGAACGGGCAGGGCACAACCTGTTCCTGATAAGACAGGGTGATGACGTCCACAATCCAGTGGGCCATTCTCTGCTTAGAGATGGCCTTCCCATTCTACCGGCCTCCATAACACTCCTAAAGCTTTGTGTCCAGTCTATGTAGCATCTCAGGGCTCGGATGGGACAGAGCAAAGCTAGGGCTGGGTCTGACTCCTCCAGGGGGCAGCGCTTGCACATTCACCACCTGGTCCCTGAAGGGAGTTGTGGGAACCTTGGGCACATAGCTGGGCCAGAGCCTCAGGATTACCTAGGAGTCAGACGGCCCAAACTCTAGGCACAAATCTTCAACTGAAATGCATGCAGGTCCCCTACCCTTGAGGCCAGTGCAAGCAGGAGCAGAGTTTTCAATGAAAGAAACTTTAGCTTGCCACCAGGTTTGACGGGGGCCTGTACTGGCGGGACATCCTGCCTACGCCCGTCTCCATTATGGTGCTTGGTTGGCTGCAGCGGATGCTACGCAGGAGTGTGGACGGGTGCAGGGGGCCACCCTCAGCGATGAGCAGACAGAGGGGCACAGAGGTGTTGAGGAGCCGTCTGTTGTCAGTGTCCCTCATGTCAGCCAGACACTTTCCTATAGATTTATAGGAGTTATAATTCTGCACCACTGTTGAGGGTGGTGAGGAAGGAAGAACCAGCAGGCCGGTTTCTGTCAGGAAAAGCTGCCATCCGCAAACTGTTTAGCTCCTCATGCACTTTTGAGAATAAAGACACCGGGGAGGGGCACTGAGAACCCACCACGGGAATCCAATAATTTAGCCTGGAAGGCTCTGGATGTGTTGGATGTTTCCACTCAAGTCCTACCTTCTTGGCGGCTTGGAAAAAGCATAGCTGAATACCCCTTCGCTGCACCACCATCAAGGGTGGTTAGGGAGGAGGAACCAGCAGGCTGGTTTCTGGCAGTAAAAGGTGCCGTCCATGTAATGGTGAGCTCCTCATGCACTTCTGGTTTGCCACCATTATGACCCTCAGACCCCCCGTGCTACTGCTAGTAATTCTCATCTGGCAGCCACCAGGACAATTAGATCATGGCAGAGGCAATGGAACTCCACCCTCCTGGAGGTAGCAAAGCCTGGTCCGCAGCTCAGAGATGGTCATCTTACCACAGTGGGAAAATAAGTCATCCACGAAAGCCACTTCAGCATGTTTAATGCCCAGACACGTGAGGCAACGATCGTGACCATTACCCGGAACTCCGTCTAGAAACGTACGTGTGAAATGGCATCCTTATAAGGATGATCCATCATCTTTATGAAGACATAAATGTGAAGCTCTTTTAGAGAAATTGCTATTTCAGTGAAATGCTCTTTTAGTGCTGAGGTGCACAGGGGAACTGGCCGCTTACAGCACAACAAAGGGGTGGTGCAGCCTGAAGTGTGAAACTTCCCTTACAAAGAACAATCTCTGTGAAACGTCATACTGCCAACACCAGAAGCTTCCAAGAATGTGTTGAACTCGTAGCTCACTTGAAGACGCTGGATGAAGCAGAACAATGTTGTCACTCTGCTCCGAAGTGAAAAGCTGGTGTGCATTGCATCTGCTGCCTTCTTATACTCATGCTGTGATCAGCTGCAGCTGGATGCAATAATTGGATGCCAATGTGCATTGGTTCATTTAGTTTACACTTGAAGTAGATTGGAATGGGTTCAAATCCAGTCCGCAGTGTTATTTTCAGCGAATGTTCAAGTGTCTGTGGCCAGTGTTCTGCTGATGTTCTCTGGATAATTGAGTTCACTGGTATGCTGGGGGTATTAGTAAAAGTAAGTTTCTTAAAGGAACACTCCACCGTTTTTTGAAATAGGGCTTATTCACATTATTTCCTACATTTAGATAGGTGGGCAAATGCATTTTTGTGTCAGTGCATGCATTGTTTTAGTTTGACTGGGTTGGCGTTAGCTTAGCTTAGCACAATGAATGGAATCCTTTGTTGCCAGCTAACATGGCCTGAGTAAAAGTGATCAAAAAAATATAAAAAAACCCACCTAATTACTTCTTGTGGCCTGCGTATTCACAACGAGTACACATAGCGATCCAGATTAACACTAGGTGATTTCCTAGGCAGATGTTGACTTGGGACTATATTATGGGGAAGCACAGGTGAAGCACTGTTACTCAGGCAAAGCACTGCTACTTCCGCACAGAGATATCACGCAACATATGAAATCCCACGACTTCCGTCAACATACCGGCGTGAATAGTAGCTGCCTGGCTATTTTCCTTACAGTACACGAATGGCGATGAACATGGCTGATTTTGAGAGAGACGAAGAGGGTGACTTCTCAGACAGTCAAGAACCAGAACCATACCTATTTGAACCAGAGTTTACATAAGACGAGCTGCGTGCTTTGGAAATAGAACGACAGGAGGAGGAGGTTGCGATCGCTCAACAGCCTGAGGACGTGAGAATGAGAGCCAACATGAACTGGTGGTGTGAATGTGGGGGAATATGCCAATCTATGCCGACGGAAATAGAGTGTCTGTGCTGTAGAGAGTGGGACATGTTTTTGCCATTGATGACCAGGCTCAACACGTCAGATAAAGATGAGCGTGCCCGAAGTTGTGTCACATCTACAGAGGATTTCACGGCGCTGATCCATTCTGCAGTACTCGATTTAATCATATATATATATATATATATATATATATATATATATGTGTGTGTGTGTGTGTGTGTGTGTGTGTGTGTTACATAAACAATGAAGACCGTTCTGCTACCTCCTTTGGTCAAAATGCTAAGAGCCTTCTCCTCTCTAGTAGTTATACTAAAACTCCCGAGTCTAACTCGGTGAGAGAAATATAGCTAGCTAACTTACCCCTCAGTCATTTCATTTTACAGGTTCGTAGTCTAGATAGTAGTCTAGTCTATCCGTAGTCTAGTGCGGCATCTATTTTACATCCGAATAAAAACACAGATTAACATAAGGAAGAGAAATAAAAGACAACTTACATGTGCACTTTGTTCTTCCTGTGCTTTGAAAATAGATGGGACTGCCGTATCTTTCAGACGTAGTACCGTCTTTCTGGACCCATATTCCATTTTTTCAAAGTAGTCCTCTGGTGCAAAATGTTCTTCGCAAACACGATACTGCTTTATTTTGTTGAGAGGCGTTGAACTACAGATCTCCAGAGCTGCTAGCCATTTATTTCTCAGTTCCACATTAGATGGAATTATGTGAAACATTACATTCGTGTATGTCCTTTGCTTGTTCTCACAACCTTAGCTATGCAGGTAATAACCATGTTTGTTGTAACTTCTCAAAATAAATCATCCAAAAGCGAAGACACTCGGTGCAGGTCACGCCGGTATGTTCTTCTTCTTCTGTTTTTTTGACGTGTTGCACACCGGTATGTTGACGGAAGTCGTGGTATTTCATGTGTTGCGTGATATCTCTGCGCCGAAGTAGCAGTGCTTCGCCTAAGCAGCAGTGCTTCGCCTGTGCTTCCCCATAATATAGTCCCAAGTCAATATCTGCCTAGGAAATCGCCTAGTGTTAATCTGGAAAGCTATTTGTACTCGTTGTGAATACGCAGACCACAAGAAGTAATTAGGTGGGTTTTTTTAATTTTTTGATCACTTTTACTCAGGCCATGCTAGCTGGCAACAAAGGATTCCATTCATTGTGCTAAGCTAAGCTAACGCCGACCCAGTCAAACTAACACAATGCATGCACTGACACAATAATGCATTTGACCACCTATCTAAATGTAGGAAATAATGTGAATAAGCCCTATTTCAAAAAACGGTGGAGTGTTCCTTTAAGCTGTGCAAATATTTATAAAAGTTAATTCATTGCATTAGAAGCACACAATAATTGTGCCCTTTGCACACTTCGAGTTTGCTTTGAATGCCATTGCAATGCATTTAAAAGTCACTAAAAGTAAAGATAGTATGAATAATATGACCTCAGTTTGTTGGTTGCACTTTATTTTACTGTACGTGTACTTACATGTACTTATAGTTTACTTACAGTGTACTTATCGAAGAAAGTTCTGGTAATGCAAGGTAACTACATGGGGTAAGGTTAGGTTTAGGGGTAGGTTCAGGGTTAGTACCTAGTTATTACATAGGTATTGTAATTACTATAATAAATACCTAGTATGTACATGAGGAACAGGACTGCAAAATAAAGTGCTACCAGTTTGTTATTAGTATAATATTAATGTATGTTCAACACTCTTATAGTGTGAATTGCAATTGTAATGCCACTAAAATACATTTGAAGTTTATGATTAATGAATTCTGCATTTCAAAAATTAAATAAAATAGTGCATACTTAAAGTGTACTTAAGTTTACTTGGAATAGTTCAACTTTAGCACAAACAAGTATATTTATTCTTATATATTTTATATCTTCAGATGTGGGCCGAATCTGGACCGAAACTGCTTTCTGTCAGGGACTGCTTTTGCAAAACTAAAATGCATTTAGTACAAAATTTGTTGTTCCAATTTAGCAACCTTAAAATATTCCAATTTATAGTGTGCCACAAATATTTTTAGCTATACTAAAGTACACACAAATAAATTGCAAATTTTAAACATTTGAATTGAAATATTACATTTATAAAATAACTTTTAAATATTTTAATTTACATTTAAACATTTCCAAATAAAAACCAAAATTTTGTGACTTAGGATGTGAAAGGCATCAATAATTAGATTTAATTAAAGTAAATGTCACGCTTTAGCCTCCTAAAAGCAGGGGTCGACCTTTTTCCCGGAAACACACATTTTGAATACAGATGTAGTGAATCTCAGATGGTGTTGGGTGGGTCAGGTATTTCATTCTTGTTTTAATGTGAAGAGGTGCTGCTATTTTTATAGGAAAAGACAGTCCATTTGTCACTAGCAACGTTATCAGTGACCCTAATGGCTAATATGTTATTGTGGTACTCTAGGTTGCTTATTTGGAAAACAAGTAATTCTGGTAAATAACTATGTCCCAAATTTTGATGATTGCAATTTTTTAACAATGTTTTTGGGCTATTCTGTTGGCCGACAATCATGTTTGATGATGGGGGGAGCTTTAATTTAGTTTTGGATACCTCCCTAGTCAGGTCTTCACCTAGAATCATACAGCATTCTAAATCTGCTATTGTTATACAAGACATTTTGTGAGTAGAATGAACTGCATGAACTAAAGAGATGATTTTTTTTTCCTTCCTTCAGATATTTTCTTTTATTTTTTTATTTTTTTTTGTTCTATGATACACCTGATATTCCGTCCTAAATTATATAAAGCAATGCTTCGTCTCCAAACTGAATTTAACGTATTGTCAACTTTCCAACATGAGAAAAGGCTGCTGAAGACCCACCATACACTTTATGAATTTGTAGACAAGGCTAGTAAATTATTGTCCTATCAAGCTCGTCAGTCAGATGTCTCCAAAATTATTACTTCAATCCAATCCTGTTATTCATATCTCAGGCAGTTTGTAACATACTACCAGAGGAAGATTGAATTGAAGTAATCATTTTGGAGACATCTGACCGACGAGCTTGATAGGACAATAATTTACTAGCCTGCAATAAATAACTCAACCACTGGGTTAAGTCTGACCCAGGATCTGAGTAATACACAAACTACCCAAACATTGAAAAAAGAAACTAAAAAAATTACTCAAAAGGATCAACCTAGCATTTGCGTTAAAAATAATAAATAATAATAATAAAATAAAAAAAATTTAGAGTGCAGATTTGTTCAATATCAGCTCTATATTTCTCAGAATATATTAATGATTTACCTCTCTTTGAATATTTATTTGAAAAGCTACATCTGCCTACTGTCAGTATTGGTCCTGAACTTTGGGATTCTATAAGGCAACAGGAGAATACGGAAGCTGTTGTGGCTATGCCGAGCCGTAAAGCAGCTGGGCCTGAATGTTTTACTATAGAGTTCTATAAGAAGTTCTCAGATCTGTTGAGCCCACTTCTTATAGCAGTATAATGAAGCTTTTGAGATAGGCTATCTTTATTTGACTTTTACACAGGCATCAATCTCATTTTTTTTTTTTTTTTATAAAATATGGACCCCACTCCCTGTGAATCATATAGACCATTTTCATTACTAAATGTTGGTTTTAAGATATTACCTATGGCCCTCACATTACATCTAGAACCCATCCTACCCATAATAATTCACAGTGGTCAAACATGATTTATCCAGGAATGCAACCCTTTAACAACTTGCAGCATTTGTTTAATGTAATATACACTGAGACACCACTGAAGCCATTATTTCTCTCAATGCCCAAAAGGAATTCGATCGGGAAGAGTGGGGATATCTTTTTTTAACTCTCAAAAAATGTATGTAAAATTCTGACCCAGTAGCCTTTATTTGCACAACCAATGCAAAAATATATATATTTTTTAGAATATTTCTCCTTGTATCGCTCTCATTCTTGTTGTTCGCAATTTCCATTAAGCCTTTGGCCATGCTACTTCACCAATCTCCTGTTTTTAGAGGCATCACTTGAAATGGCATGGAGCATAACATTTCTTTATATGTAGATTATGTAAATCCTCTCATATTGGAAAATCTTTTGTGCAGAAACCTAAGTGTCAAGGAGGGATGGCACTGGCTAACTTTCTGTTTCAATATTGGGTGAAAAAAATATTCAAAAAGTTGTGTACTGGGTACCAGATTGGGATTCAAAGTCAATTCCGTGGTTGCGTTAGTTTGTGCACCACTTCCACTATCAGATAAGAGTGGTTGTGCATACATAAAAAATTGGTCACAGTTGAGGAGGTATTTTGGTTTCCAGGCTGGTTCAATTGATGGTCCCATTGTGTCCAATTGCTTATTCCCCACATCCTTTATAGACAGTTTCCGGCATGGGAAGATAAGGGAATTAGGTCCTTAAAATATTTATTTTTAAATAACATTGTCTGTTCATTTGAGGAGTTAAGTGCATAATTATTCCCTGTCTAACCCCACAATTTTTTTTTTTTTTTTTTTTTTTTTTTTTTAAGATACCTGCAGATAAGGAGTTTTATTAAGTCGTTTTTAAAGTATTTTCTGAAATACCTGCTCCTTCGGTCATCAAATAAATGCTGGATTTAAAACCAGAGGAAAAAAGGATTAATTTCTCATATTTATTATTTTATAAGCACCATAGATCCACAAAGCTTAGACCACTTTAAAAACTCATGGCAAATTGATCTGGGTAGAGACTTTACTGATATGGTATTTTGGACAACGCACATTCATCATCACCCTGTGCCAGACATTCCTTCATTCAATTTAAAATATTGCACAGACTACATTTTACCAATACAAAATTGGCCAGAATCTATCTACTATTAGTCCTGCATGTATAAGATGCCTACACTCGCCAGCCACAGCAGCCCATATGTTCTGGTCATGCACAAAACTGGAGGGATTTTGGAGAAATATCTTTAAAGGTGCCATCTGTCATGTCTGGCAAAACAATCAAGTCATACTCCACATTCCATACCAGATGGGGGCAGTATGCCTCAATAAAGTGAATTGGTCTACTCTAGAGTAACAAACGAGAAACGGCATAGTCTCTATGCTCCGCCCCTACCTTCACAACAACCCTAGAGCCATAGCCGAAGCCTAAGAGGACGCTTTGCCTCCAGAGGAACGTTGGGTGATGTCAAGTGATTTTGAAACATGACATCTTCAAGCTACTCCCCTTCACCTTTACCAGTGAATATGTTCACATTCGTTTTGTTCATATTACATTTTGAGTTGTATATACACATTATCTATATTAAATTAATTTGTTAGACAGCATTCTGTCAACATCATTGGTCAACATCAGACAGCTGACGTTGACCAAGCTAGTGCCAACCAACGTAACCAGAGCTGCCAACTCTCAAGCATTCACCGTGAGACACACGCAATTGACTCTTTTCACACGCTTTCACACCACACATCAATTTTCTCACACACAGAAAAACCACGAAGCAAAGAGGACACAGAGACCAACAGACTAGACAGAGCAGGTTAGTTATGATATAAAAAAAATGGGTAAGTTATAGCTAGCTAATTATCAAACGCAGCTAAGTTTAGCCATCGCTAACATTAGCACGTTTATCGAACAGCCTTCGATACATTTCTATGTTATAACTTCCCAAAAAAAATACACAAACATAAAATAAACTTCTAGCGAAATACTAACAGCATCTAACTTACCAATCCAAAAGAAATGTTGCAAGTTTCGGAGTCGAACCTCATTTATTTCAGGTCCATCAGTTGTCTCTCCATCGATGGAAAGCAGTGCCGATGTTTAACGCTACTCTGGTTCGGCTCCTTTTCATAATGGATTTGATTTGTGATTCCAAGCGCGGTTGTTTCCCTGTAGCAGGTGGTGGTCTCTTGCCAAGGGCTTCAGCCATCCTTCTGCTCTCTTCCCTGAACTGGAATTAACTAGTGGGCTGTACTTTCCACACAATTGACATCAGGTTCAAGTACGCCCACAAGCCGTGCGAGTTATTTGTGTATTGCAGGTTGGCTGGTGGTTATGTTGCCCGCATACCGCCTCCCATGGCCGAAACTGGTATTATGACACCTACTACACCGTGGCTAGTAATGTTATTGCTAATTAAGGTTGAAAAAAGCTGAGGTCTCAACACATAATAAATGGGTAAACGAAGTGATGTATTTTATCCAGCTTGAAAAAAATCTATATTTTTATTTGATTATAAATCTAATCAAAATTATTATTCAAATATTAAAATTTAAACTGCATAATTTCAGTTAGGGGGAAGAAAAGCTTTTGGCTTCTCTTTTGAGGCCACAAGAGGGCGCATTGTGCAAAATATTACTAATGCATGTTTATTCAAAGTAATAAAATAAAATAAAAACAATTAATTTGCTTAAAGGACTATACACAAAACATCATCATGTATGCATTCATAGTTTAATGAAAATGGTGGAAAGCCAATCACACATAGTTTGTTTTTTCATGTAAACATGCATGGCAGTGGGATGGGGAAAAACCCAACATAAAGTCTCGAGATATGTTTAAAAAAAAAGTTGAACTCACCTTAATTTTACATGGCTTTCTAAACATGCAGCTCTGTTGTGCGAGACGTGAGTGAAAAGGTGATAGAAGATGTCCCTCTAGAAAATGCGTAAAATATGCATTCTGTGTGCATGGCTTGGTTTCATACCCTACATATGTATGTTGCTGATGTTTGTTGTTTTGAAGATAGTGTCTGTTGTCTCTGAACTGTAGGCTATTTGTTTCTGCTGTTAAAACCGCACAAAGGGGGGAATGGGGGAATATTCTGGGATGTTTATGTTTCATTTTGTTGCAATTTTAGTACCCGTTTAGAAATGCTTATAAATACATTATAAAATGAATAAATAAAAACAACCTGTACAAACAACTGATATTAAATTAGTGAGAGAATCCTCTATAATACTTACAGTACCAATAACTGAAACCGTACAATTGTAATTTTAAGCTACATATCTGCTCTGTAGACAAAATACCGAAATGTTAGCATTGTTAGATAGCTGTCCTTTATTTCACTATGTCCTCTGCCTGTCCTTTCAGTTCATGTTATCTAATGGAGTGGGGTTTGAACTGTATTGATCTTAAAAGTGAAATGTTGGATGAAGTGGGACTTAGGGGTTTGAAGCACAGTAAGAAACAGAGACAGGCAGGGAAAGTCAAGGGGATAAATCACATCTATTATGAGTCTAAGTGGTGTCTTAAATGGTGAAAATATTTGAATTACTTGAATGGCCGATTCTGTCAGTGTGTCCCCCGCGTCGTAGGCCAGGGGGATGCCTGACCTGGAATCGCATGTGTCCACACATATAGGCTAAATAAGCACACATGTTCAAACACACAGGCATTAGGAATATGGGGCAGCTGGAGATGAGCAGTAGGAGGCGCTAGTCACTCATGGCAGCATAACAGAACAATCACTTGTTGGGTAACAAAATGCCCATTAATGAGTTGTATACTGTCTGTTTTTCCTCAGTAAAAAACAAACAAAAATATATATATATCTTTATTTTGTTTTTAATCATGCGAGAAAGAAAGCTCTAATCCTACAAATCAAGCAATTTTGTCTTGTGTGTGATTAAGCATTTATTTAATAATTTTTTTTGAATGGACGTGAAATACATACATCATTATTTCTCAAAGGGCTCCCACCATGCTCCCATAACAAGTGTGCATAATTTGTAAGGGTAATTTATGGTAATGTTGGAAACAGTATGATAGAGGAGAGATTATACTAATTAGACTTGCATGCTTAGGGAAAATACATTTCACCCACGTTAACAGTGCACTCTGGGAAGAGGAGGGTTATTTTCCCCATGAGTGTCTCTATATGTAATGCTGCAATACAGGTTTGGGTTATTGAAGTCATTTCTTTGCTTGCTCTGGGAAATTTGTTTTTGCCTGTGCTTGCTGATACTGACAGTTAAATGATTTTCTCCTGTTTCAGTGAAGTACATTATGTGCATTTTGAAAATCTGAATTGGGGATTCAGTTGATTGAATGCACAACTTGTAAATCAGCATTAGTTCTACCGATGGAAAGACATGAAATTGTTTCATCCACACTTTCAATTATGCTCAATGTAACTGATATAAGTTCAGGTCGCTTCAGTTTCATGAATCTTTAATTAGCTTAACAAATGTAATTGTGCGCCAAAACATTTATAAATGATTATACAAACTATAACTCTCATATAAAAGCATGATTATAATATTTACAGGCATATAATAACTACAAATGGTTCTACATTATTCATTAAGGCCGTTAATTTTATTTCATATGGGCTTGACATTATAAGAAAACAAAAATAGTTGGAAAGTGTGATTATTTGCTTGCTCTGCAGCCTCTGATCACTCTCACTCAAAAAATAATGCAAGTAATAATACAAGGGCACTTGAAAAAAAACAGCACATAGTCCCTCATTAAATTGCATTCAGAGTTTTAATAGTCCTATATTACTTTTAATCTTAATGTTGCACTATGGGCAGACTGATTAATTAATGTTTTCTAGTTAAATTATAAGCCTGGAAATTGAATATCACGCCACATGTAATTATGCTTAATGGAAAGAGGGAGTGAAAAAGAATGAGACAAAGAGTGAAAGTGTTAAAAGGTCCCTTTTTTGCCTGCTCTCTCTCTCTCTCTCTCTCTCTCTCTCTCTCTCTCTCTGTCTCTCAAAGTAAAGTTAGGAAGAATGATGAATAATGGTGAATAAGGAAATAACATAAATGGAAAGATTAAAATATTTGATAATGATATAAAATAAAATAAAATAAAATAAAATAAAATACAATAAATAATCAACATATTTGAACTACTTCAAAGTCTAGATTAGATCTCTGCACTCTGTTTACACTTTCTCCACCAGGGGTATGTTTCCCAAAACCATTGCTATTATATATATAGCATATATTGTCACAAATCAATACCAAATTGTTGTTACAATTTTACCTTTTCGTGAAGCCAGAGTTCCAACAAACATTTGTGAAACGAATGTCTATTTTTATGTTTATGTTTATCTTTTTTTTTTTTTTTTTTTTTTTTTTTTTAGCAGATGCTTTTATCCAAAGCAAATTAGCTACATAGATGCTAAATATCTTGTTATTATGACAGTATCATTCAGTGCATCCCATTTAAATATATAAACATTTGATACATTTCAGTGTGTCGGTAATCAATGTTGTTTATTAAATATGTATGAGAACCTGAGATGAATCAAACACAAAATAAAACAAAATGACAGTATACAAATAGTGAAGTAGTCCTCAGATGCCATGTTCATCAAGACATTTGATACTTTTGAACGGTTGGATGCTGTTTATTTATTTATTTATTTTTCACATGAGAGAAGAACAGAAGCACACCTGATATCTTCCGATATATAACAATCCCAACAATTACAGGTAAACAAATACAGAAATTCAGCAATGTAGCTTCAGTCCTTGAGACCTGAAACCCTGTTGCTTTTGCTAAGCACATTATTAGACCAGTGGAGCAAAACATCCATTTGCCCTTCATAATTTAGTGTTATTTTTCACCAGAGAATCTGAGAATGAACCTCTTATCAATATGCTTATTCTACCAGAACTCTCTGCTCTCTTGTTGCTTGGCTCTGCAAATGCAGCTCTTTATTTCAGTACAAGCTCCACCTGCAATCACTCTTTCTCTAATGAAAATGCATGTTTCTACTCATTCGCTGAAAGGCAAGAACCATTAGTAATGCCTGTCTCATTGATTGAAATGGTTTAAACTTGTATACATCCAGTAATGCAAATGGAAGGGGGGGGGGGGGGGGGGTGGCTCATGTTAATTTCCTTGGCTCAAAATTGAATGAAAAGGTCTGAATCATTGTGTGTTGTATTTGCACTAAGACAATGAGGAGGGACACACAACTGACCTCTAGAGAGGCACATATGCTATACTGAAAATATCCTCCCATTGTAAAAGTTATTTGCTTTATTTGCAAACCATAGTGATAAGTGGGAGTTCATTAAACGTATTATTTATTTATTTTTACACTGTATGACTATAAGTAAACCTATACTGTATACTATATATATATATATATATATATATATATATATATATATATATATATATATATATATATATATATATATATATATATATATAGCCCACAACTACATAACATTAGTTTAGCATCAATAATTTGGGGGTTTTGAGTCTATTAATTAATTGACATGTCATATTATTAATATTATTAACGCTTGTATAATAATAAGTAGAACATATAAACATAAAAATAATGACATTAAATATTAGTTGTTAATGTACTTAAAACCTCAACAATGAAATTAAAAAGTGCTTATTTCAACAAGACAAGTGTTATTAATGCTCTTCTATTTTAGATTGTGCCTCTATGGAGATGGTTTCCAAGTGCTAAAGGTTTCCAAGGGTTTCTAGTAGACAAGTAGGCATGATGTCAATTTCAATAAGGACAGCAGCTGATAGAGAGAGCTCCATAAGTGCAAGATCAAACGGCAGCTAAATAATCATTTCACTGTGACAGAAGTGCTGAAACCCCAGAAATGTAATCAAGAACAGAGATGATGTTCCTGTTCATGTGACAAAAAGATTTAAAAGTTCTTTAAATGGGAAATAGTGGGACTGTAAACATGCCAGTCATTGCCCTGAATCAGGAAGCAGTTACACAGTTTTTGTGTTTGTTTGTTTGTTTCTGTTTCAAAAACACTTTCTATTTATTTCATTCCACCATGCTGCAGGTTTATTTTAGGCCAGAAACTCTTAAATTGTGGTACATTTAGTTCCCTTTCAAGGGAACTTCGAACTGCATCCTCTAGGGGTCGCAATGAGGAACACCTCGTCGTGTCTGAAACATACATTGAAAAAAACACCAACGAGTCGGCCGGCGACAGCCTCTAATCACTTCCGGCACGACTATACATAAGCGCCAGGAGAACACCTCATTCTCTTGTTCGTCTTCATTGACTGTTTTGTTTGAAGCGTGCATCTGAGAAACGACCATGGTAAGAGCGATCTTTCTCTGTTTATCATGGCATCCACTAGCAAGGCGTTTAGACAGTGTGTACATCTGTGTAGGCATTATTTGACACCTAATGGCACACACAATCTTTGCGTCTCTTGTTTGGATGAAGAGCACGCGTGCGATGTCCTTGAGGGGGCGATCTGCGTGCATTGCGAGCGTCTTTTAATGAAAAAGCTCTGCTCTCGTCTGTCTCTCTTTTCGCAGGAGGAGAGTGAGCTCGTGGGGATCACAGGTGGGTCTCGCTGAGGAGTTTAGAGAGGGACTTTCACTTTTGCACTCTTAGGGGGCAGATGAGAGTGAACTTCAGGAGGAAGATGTGTTGTCATTAACACTTTCTGATACTGAAGTTAGTGCTCTGCTGGGTTCTGCTCAGATAGAGCAGGAGATGTCTGAGGGTGGCGAGGAAGCTGAGACTGAGCCTTCTCAATCCTCCTGCCCTGAGTATGTGGAGCTGTTAGAGGATATGGATTGTGCCACGGCAAAGTTTGATCCCAGCAAAGTGATGCTGCGGGGTCGCCTCGACGAGCGTTATTTATCTGACCATAGCCCTCCAGCCCAGATGAGCCTTCCATTCGTGCCTGATTTACATGCAGAAGTTGAAAAATAAGTTTTCTTCTCACATCCATTGGTTTCAGCATACAAGTTATGCCAACATCGAGGTCGATGTGTGAAAACAGCTATGAGAGGATGACCTCTGTAGCAGAGATGCTGGCTAGCTATCTCTCTGTGGGGGAAACATCCTCTCTTAAATCTCCCTCTTTGCCATCTAAGCCCCTACAGGATACATCCTGCTTAAATTGCAGAGCATACGCAGCAGCAGGTCAGGCTGTGGCTTCATTGCACACGATGGCAGTGCTTCAGGATTATCAGGCTCATCTGCTGAGGGACCTGGATAAAGGTGAGGGCCTTTCAGCTGAGCTCTGCCTTTCTTGAGCTGGTTAGACTTTGGTTCCTTGGACTCCATACAGCCAGCATGTATTTGTTTATACACTTCAAGCATCAATTCCCTCAACGTGAGCCCCTCCTTAGAACAGTATTTGAAAATCCATGTTATGGTAGGTGTGCATGTGAAGTCTTTGCACACTTTCTGAATTCCACACTGAGGTAAGTTCGCACCCTAGTACTCTGCATTCTTTCTAAAATGATATATGGTGAGGGTTTTGCGTGGTTGCCTCATCCCCTTTCTTGAGTTGGTAAAAGCCCCGTTCATCTTGGGCACCACTCCATTGGTTTATCCTTGGATACATATCTAAACAGGGTGTTGCTACTAGGGATCTGTTGAGACAGCTCCTTCAGCAAGCTTATGGCCCTCTCAAGCGGTAGCCCCTGTGTGAGCGGCAAGACCTTGTATAAATACTGGGTTCTTAGACGTATCCCTTTAAAGGAATCCTTTAAACGAAGCCCTAAAACATAACTGGGTATGTAGCTTAGGCCTTTGGCCAAAAGGGATAATGTCATGGACAGCTGTCTTAATGTCCCAGGGGCTCCCATGGAAATGGTAGAGTTGGTACTTAGTGTTTGCCATGATTCTGCCCTGCCCTTCTGTCACCATGGCCACGTGGGTATACTGTTCCCCATAGTGACCCCTAGAGGACACAGCTCTAAGTTCCCTTGAAAGGGAACGTCTCAGGTTATGAATGTAACCATGGTTCCCCAAGTAGGAATGGGACACTGTGTCCTCTAGCTCCCTGCCATGCTTTGGACGCAAGCTTCAGACGAAGAAGTGAATGATGTGTTTCTTGGTGCTTATTTATAGTCGCACCGGTAGTGACGTCAGAAGCTGTCGCCGGCCAACTTGTTGGTGTTTTTTCTATGTATGCTTCAGACATAGGTCACGATGAGGTGTTCCCCATAGCAACCCCTAGAGGATGCAGTGTCTCATTCCTTAAAAGTAAAACCTTCATAGTCTGCAAGACTTATAAAAACAGTATTCAAGACTTATAAAATGGTACAGGTGTGACTCATGTCATGTCAAGTCCACATTTAAACCTTTGGGATGTAAGGCATCCAAAGTATGAATCCAGTACAGTTCCCTTTGACATAGCACGTTATCAATGTTGCCACCTCTAGGTAATTTAATCTGCTTGTATATATGTGCCTATTTTTTTGTGTTGTTGTTGTTTATTTGTATTTATGTTTGTTTCTTGTTGTGGGGATTTTACTTAAAAAAGCACCTACAATCAGCAAAGAAAATGAAGATTTCAATAAGAAATGGTGTGAGATACTTAATAAATGCTCCATGGATTTAATGCTTTTAATTATTGAAGAGGTCACAAAACAAAAAGAGGACATTAAAAAAGATATTGTAAAACAAGAAACATTCATGAAAGACAAATTGGGTTTTGAATTTGCCCATGTCTGTGACTCAATCAAACAGACACTGAAATAATTTGAAGACAACATGCTGACCATTAAACTAAGGAAATACAGGAGAGATGCCAATGATTATCAGTCTGGAAAGGTGTACAAATAGTTGTTTGGAGAGGAGACCCAATGAGACATATTAAGAGGACACCTTACACAACAGTTTGGCTTTATATCTGATAGTGACTTCCCTAGCGACTCCAATTCCTCCCACAGTGCCCATCACTTTCAAACACGCCAGTTTCCAAAAAACGACCAATGGAACAAGGGAAGGAAGTCACAAAGAAATGGCCAAAAAAACAAGACAGGCTACCAAGGAAGATGAGGAGAGGACAAAAGAAATGGACTGGAGATGGGGCCAGTGACACGCCAACAGGCCAGAGTCCAGTCGTGAACCTGTCTGATAAGGTACTTACTCCCCAACATCTCTTGGCCCTGACTAAAGGTTTGAGCTTTGTTCCCACTAGCCATACAAACTCTTTTTGAATTTTTTTTTTTTTTCAGAAGGATTAAATTGAGACATTTTTGGGGGACTGTGAATGAAAACCAGAGTTTAATTAAACCTATGTTTAAGCCTAAAAGTACATTTGTACCTCATGTAAACCGCCCCTCGATTGATAAATTCTGTAGGGTTGTTGAACAGGAAATTTTTGACAAGACTATGCCTTACTCCCATCAGCAAAATTTGTGTCAGGATGAAAGAAATGCCATTCAAGAGCTTGCTAAAGATACAGACAATATAATAAAACCAGTCACCCCGGCATTTTATATGCTTCCTAAAATACACTAAAGCCTTATCAAACCCAAGTGTAGACCCATAGTTGCTAGTTACGAGTCACTACTAGAGCCATTATCAAATTTTGTGGATTTTTTTCATCAAACCTTTTGTGAAAAATCTGCCTGCTTATGTACAAGACTCTACGGATGTTATTAATAAAATCTCTGAACTCCAGGATC
This sequence comes from Carassius auratus, assembly GCF_003368295.1. Classification (NCBI taxonomy): domain Eukaryota; kingdom Metazoa; phylum Chordata; class Actinopteri; order Cypriniformes; family Cyprinidae; genus Carassius; species Carassius auratus. Next base: position 11,666,763 of record NC_039274.1, read on the forward strand.
TCCCTTTTGATACCCTTTCAGCTACGTTTGATGTAGAAAGTCTTCATACCAATATTTCTCATGAACGAGATATTACAGCAATAAAATACTACTTGCAGAATCGCCCTGAGGATGTTAATCCTCCTAACACTTTCATCTGTGATTTGGCATCATCAATCCTCAGATTAAATTTCTTTGCTTTCCACCAGGGAGAATATTACCTCCAAGTTAAAGGCACAAGTACGGGGATTACATTTGCCCCCAGTTATGCTAAATTGTATGTTGGATTCTCTGAACAACAATTTATTTTTAATGAGGACAGAACTCCCTTCTACAGTAATATCATAAGATATTTTAGATATTTAGATGATGTGTTGTGTGTTTTTAAAGTGTCCCAAGATGAGCTGAATGAATTCACCATTCACCTCAAAAGGATGAGCTGAATGAATTCACCATTCACCTCAAAAGGATGAGCTCAGATCTAAAATTCACTGTAGAATCTGACTCCAAATGTGTGCATTTCTTAGACATGTGGATCAAACTAGAAGATGGTAGAGTGACCACAACCAGCAGCTGGCATCCCAGTGCCCTAAAAAACGGCCAATTCTACAGACTTGGACAGATTTGTCATTCAATTGAAGAGATTAAGGAGAATGCTATAGATATAAAGCAAAGATTTCTAGCATGGGGTTATCCCATTAAAAGTATTGAAGAGGCATATAATATCGCCCTTTCTACACCACGGGCACACCTTTTGAAAAAGTGAAAAAAGTTTTCTGTCTCCTGCATAACTACTTTTACTCCAAGATACTTTATAATAATACAATATTGGCATCTAATATCTTATGATCCTTCTCTTCAGGATAAATTTAGGGATCCACCCTTGTTTGTGTCCATATGGGGCCCTAACCTCCGCAATAGGGTAGTTAAAGCATGTATAAAATCAGCTTCTACCCAAACACTCTTAGCACCTCTTAGGGATGGTAAATATATTTATCAGTGATCAAGCTCTATCAGACTGGGGATTTTCACTATGGGGAGTAAAGGTGTAAATTACCTAGATAACTCAGTATGTTGGGTAGGGTCCCACCACTGGACTACAACTCTCCTACCTGGCTTTCACAGGTGTGGTAATCACTGTTGATTGTCCTGATGTGTTTAAATACAGTTAAGTTGATTGCTACATTTTTTGTCTGTATGCCCTGAGGATGGTCGTTTGACCGAAAGCTTGGTGAAAATTTGCTTTAAGGATTCAAGTGTGCAGACAGTTTTTTTTATTTATTTATTTCCAGTCTTGTTTGTCTGGCACCTTGGTGATCGTGAGTGCGGTGTAACTCCTAAACTGTTAAAATCTTCAGTTTTTAAATGTTGCTACATTACTTAATTCCAAAAATATATGTATTATTAATTTGTATTGTGAACTGGATAACAAGATGTGCATATTAAACTGCAAATAAATTGCAATCCAATACAAATGTTGCATAAGTATGTGTGTTTATAGATTCTGCTCCAGGAGGATCACTCTACAACTAGAGGAATATTGTTAATCAGAATATGTTATTTTGTTTCCACAGTCCTAAAGCTTGTGCTCTTAGTGAGTTAAACATTCAGAATCAAAATATGAGCAATCAATAATAATAATAATAAAAGAAAGAATTATAAATTAAATAAAATAAAAATCAATATAACCTTCCATCAATAGCTTTATTTTTTCACCAAAGTAGACACTCTGAATTCTCTCTCTCTCTTTCTCTCTCTCTCGTTCTAGTTCAAGGTACTTCATTGGCATTGCATTTGTGTTACAATACTGCCAAAGCATTTTAGCTGTGTACAATACAGAATGATTGCATCGTCGAAGTAAAAAAAAAAAAAAAAAAAAGAGAAAAGAGAGAGAAAGAGAAAATAATTTTATAAAATTAGATACAAATAACAGCAGTATTTCTAATTTTAAAAATAATAATTACAGTTATATAAAATAAAGGATGTCAAATAAAGCAAATTAATTGACCATTTTGTATGGTGTATACATATTTTGAAGCTAGTTTGACTGCAAACTCATCCTCTCTGAGTATTAACGATAGAAAAAAAAACTAACAAAAAAACATTAAAAATAAAATTAAAAAAAGAACAATTCAATACTTCAGATTGTGGAAAGAATATTTGCCTTGTAGTGGGGTATTTGGTGCAGAAAAGAAGTGTTTCTCATCCTCTATTTAATTCAGATCACAGTGTTTGCATAGTCTCTGTTCTCTCTGTATCCAGGATTTTTATATCTTCCTTTCTCTATTTCTAAGTCATGGTCACTCAGTCAGTATTTTGAAAAGGATTTGTCTTTCTTTTAACTGTTTGATTGATGAGGAATTTGCCACTTTGTTGGTTCTATTTAGGGCCAAATAACACTGGAATTTGGTTTGGAGGTAAAATTCTTCTTCTTCTTCTTTTTCAACATTATTATACTTTAGATTTTTGTCAATTATTTTATGAATGTTTGGGTTGTTGTTGGAGTCAGACTCAGCTTGAGTTTCTTTCATTAGTTGAAAGACACTGTGGGCGATTCATTGGTGAGGAGGGCTTTTATATTGAATAGATTGAGTGTCAGATCGACTCAGGTAATGCCATAACTGAATAGCTCTGTTTTTGTATTTCAATGTGTAAGGGATACGCCCAGTTCGTTCTTGTAGGCATTGCTAGAAATGCCACTTTTTACCCCTAGAATGTTTAGTTTGCAATTTCCAATTGTGTTATTTCTATTAAAATTGTATCCCAATTTTCTAACTTTAATACTAGTCCCCAAAATCCACTCCCAAACAGTAGAATTGGTATAAGGATGGCGTGATATTCAATCTATTTTCGAACTGTTCGTTTTAATTGGCCAAACCATGCTTTTATGGCATTATTTTATGTTTATTAGTTTGTTAGTTTATTAGTCTTTTCTTATATTAACAGCCTGAATGAAGACACTTCAAAACTTTAAATCATTCAAGATATAATAATAGATTGGCACATATACTTACTGATGTAATTGTCTAACTTTTACAACCCCTTATTGAATTGATAAAAAATGTATCACTGATTCTGATCATTTATTTTACCAGAATTGTCGAATGAAACGGAGAGCTCAATATAAAAATTTCTTCCAATGAGAAAATATGACCATCAGTGTCTGAATTTGGATTATGAAATTTATTTTTTTGTGAATGTATTTTCACCTACACAATATCAAGATTCAAGTGGTAGTTTCACAAAAACTGAAAATATAATTGATTGACCTTTGTATAATGATCTTTCCCATTTGCAGTTTCAAGTTTGTGTCATACATAAGTTTAATTCCAAAATGTAATTCAGTTATGACAGAGATTGAGTTGAGGGAAGCACTCGGATAAATATACTATTTCCTGCTACAGTGAACAGTATAAGTTCATTTCACATTTTTAAGAGCCCTTCAAAGACAATCCAAACCAGGCGAAACATCTACTGTAATATAATTTAATATAAGCAATATATATGTTTCCTTGCAATCTACTTAGTGAAAATGCATAGTAGTTTTAAAAGATTATGAAGAAGAAAGATGTTCTTAACAGCCAGATGGAATAATTATGGGATCTACCAGCAAGGATCAGTGGGGCCATGCTAATATATATATATATATATATATATATATATATATATATATATATATATATATATATATATATATATATATATATATATATATATATATATATATATATATATATATATATATATATATATAATTTTTTTATTATTATTTTTTTTTTTATGAGTCTGTAATTTTTGGGCTTGGACTCAATATAACGAAGAGGATGAAAGTTGTGTTGCAGTTTGGGCTCATGCATGACCCTCAAAAAAGCTAATCCACCCCTGTGCACATCTCTATTAATCAACTACCTCAGGGCTGCTGCAGCTGAAGTTAGCTTGAGAGGCCAGACATCACAGCAGGTACATATAATCCTACACATGCCCGCCTGAGTGTATAAGGCATCGAGATCCAATAAGACGATATCAATTTGAACTCTGAACTAAACTAAGAACTTACTCTCTCCTGTCAGTCTAAAAAGTCGTTTCCTCAGCAGAAACTCCTTTCCATTGATTTGTTTTTCCAAATGGTGGATACATGTCCGTTTTGCTGCATTAATATTGAAGTGTTCTTATGTATTAATGCTGTGTTATCTAGATGCTTCCATCTCTGCTAGTAGAGCAATTAAACTAATGGGAACTGTTAAGTGTCTATCTTACTCACACACAGGCTCGGAGTGTGTGCGTGTGTACCAGGGATCACATAGGAAGGCATTGATAGAGCTTAAGACTATGCTTTATGGAGAACTTGTCAAATTCTAATCCTTATGGTGGTAATAATCCTAGCTAGCAGGGAACACTCTCAGAACATTCTAGTCAGGTTCTTTCAAAGTTATGAACAAATGTTCATTCTTAAATGTTAAAAGAACATTTAAAAATGTAAAGTTGTTAAAAAAAAAGACAATAATAATGTTGATCAAATGATAAAACCTATATAGATTGTATAAATGGGAATGCTCTCATGACCTTAAATGCACTCTTAGTGTATATTTACAGTTGCTTGGTTTTAGCTTAAATGTTTTGATTGACAATTCTAATCCGAGTGTCCTGACCCCTGACCTCTGATGGCCCTCTTAAACGTGCATATGGCTCAGTAGGGCATCCCTTGCAATTCTTGGCTCTGCAGATGGCATGTTGGAGTATTCAGATTCTCTCTCCATACTCCTAAATCAGAGTCTCAGCCGCAAACTGTGTGACTCAAAGAGGAAAATCTCTCATCAATGGGGATTAAGGCAGACAAGTTTAGACATTTTCCATAAGGTAGCATTATAATCGGACTCAGGGCCTCATAATACCCAAGATCTGAGTGGATTTGTGGGGAGGAAATGTTATTAAAGTCGCCACATGAGAAAAACAAATTAGAGCCAGCGGTATGTTCTCCAGAGCAGACATAGCGAGAGGGAAAGGGGTAGTGCTTAATCATGATGTACTTCTGTTATTTGTTACAGTTTGCCAACAATGATTGTCTGCCTTTGCCCTGTATGAGGGGATAGCGGGGGGCCAATATGCACTTCTAAACTTTCTGAAAGAGGGAAAAATGTGATAAGCAGTTCTTAATGCAAAGCAGTTTTGAATGGAAAACGTTTAATGCTGACTATGATATCAGCTTAATGTTCTCTGTGGGCAAATCACCTCTGGCTCGCAGAGAACATTTGTTTGATCTAGCAAGCAATTTCCTATCCATCTATCTAGTGCAATTTGTGTCCATGTCCATTCCTCCATCTATTTCATGCAGTATTTATTCACATCCATCCATCTATCCATTCATTCATCCATAACTTGCAGTGTTTATTCACATCTATAAATTCATATGTTTCATGCAGAGCATGTTCACATCCATTCATCCATATATATATTTCATTCATTCATTCATTCATTCATTCATTCATCAACCCAACATCTATTCATCCTCTTAATGTTGTGCTTGTTCACATCCATGCAACCAGCCACTCATGCATACATTCAATCATTAATCGATCTCAGTGCATTTTTTGTTCATTTTAATTCATCTTGTGCAGTGCTTGTTAGCATCCATCGATCCACCCATCTGTCTTTCCATACATCCATCCATCTCATACAGTTTTAGTTCACATCCATCCATCTCATGCAGTGCTGAATCATATCATACATCCATATATCCAACTGTCTTTCCATATGTTCATCCATCTCATGCAGTTTTTTTTTCACATCCATCCATGTCATGCAGTGCTAATTCACACCATTCATCCATCCATCTATCTGTCTTTCCATAAGTCCATTCTTCGAATGCAGTTTTTGGTCACATCCATCCATATCATGTAGTGCTGATTCACACCATCCATCCATCCATCCATCCGTCTTTCCGTACATCCGTCTTTTCATACATCCATTATTCTCATGCAGTCTTTGTTCATATCCATCCAACTCACGCAGTGCTGATTCACACCATTCATCCATCCATTCATCCATCCTGTACAGTTATTGTTCACATATTTCAGTTCGGTCTAATTTCTCACAGGCAGATTCGTTTATGCATTAAGTTTGTTACTGTCCCTTGGCAGGGAGCAGAGCCCAATCTGTTGAAACTTATTCCTCGCTTCCCCTGCCTAACGTTTGGCATTTACATCGCTTGAGAGAAAGAGAAAGGTTAATTACGCTCAACCCTGCAATGCCATTAATTATAGAGCAAACAGTAAATAAGCTGATGCTATTTCTCACAGTGATAGGAGTGGTAGCATAGGGATAGAGATGGCATTAATGAAAAATGTTCAGACAGAGGGAGAAATCAGGTACACATCAATGTTAATGTAATTTAGAGATAGAACAATGAGATGTAAAACGTACACACTTGATGAATCTAAATAGAACCTGTTGTTCCTCGTAAATCTAAATAAAAATTCAATTTTAATGGAAAAACAAACAAGAAATTGAGACATTTATGTGAGTGGGTAGCAGTGGCTGACAGACCATATTCAAAATCATTAGTTAAGCAAGTAGCTTTCCTCATTCCTCTGGGCCTTCTGCTGCTCAGCATATGTACAGACCAGCCAAGTCATGGGCATTGACATATGATGACAAGGAAATTAGATAATTGTTCATTTTATTTCCATAACATGATGACTCCATGGACAAATAACCTTGTTGGCTTTTATATGTTCTTGTAGAAGAAAAAAAAAAGGTTTTTTTTTTTTTTTTTTTTTTTTTTTTTGTAGAGAGAATGTTGTTAATGACCTCTGGGGCTGTCTGTAAATGATGTTAAATCACCAGTGTGCTGGGGCACTGTCATATTAATCGTGATAGGGGACATGTTTAAGAGTGATTTCAAGATGCTTTTGAATAGTTAGGGGCTTATATGCTTGCTAATAGGCTTGTATTTCTTTAAAACTCAACAACATCATATTTTGAAACCAAAGTTTATACATTGAAAGAGTCATGCAACATAAAAACAATGTTTTTTCCTTAATGTCAAAACATATGTGTTGTAAAAACATATCTGTTTTACATGATGCAAGACAATGGTAACACTTATCTTTATCAGAGGAAAACAATTCATAACGTTTTCAATTTGAATGAATGTAGGCCAGCAGTAGATTTCATTATCGTTCATGACGGGGTGTAATCATTACTCACTGTGTTGTTGTCATCCAGAAGTATGGGTCACAAATGTGCGTTTTCACGGACGCTGACAGAGCAACAGGGTTTCAATCAGTGACAGACATATTTAACATGCTTTTGTGCAACAAGCCTTTATTATATGAGAGTTTCTAGACATGTATAGGAAGGTGGTCTGGGGCTTGTTTAACCTTAATAGTCTCAGACATAAACATCATCCATTCAGCGTTAACTCAACTGTATTGAATCAGTATCTCAAAAGTTGCTTTACAAATGCAAACACACATGCATATGTTTTATAGTTCACCCAAAAGGCAATCAGCTAACCAAGTTCTTTTTTGTTATCGTCTCTAGGTTACGCATGTAACCATGGTTCCTTGAGGGAACGAAACGCTGCATTGAGGAACCCTATGGGGAACACGTTTAGCGTGAGCGACTCTGAATATCATGTGTAGTCTGTCTTATGGAAGAGCGTGATGGGGGTCACAGGCGGGGTGATGTAAGTGACATGGAAGCTATAAAGGCACATGCCACGCAGCCGGCGTCAGCTTCGAGTACTAGCAAGCGCCGGGGGTATGGCATCGAGACGCAGCGTCACGTTCCCTCGAGGAACCATGGTAACATGCGTAACCTAGAGATGTTCCTCTTCGGGAATGAGACGCTGCGTCGAAAAACTCTATGGGGAACGGGCTGCCCATGCTGCCAGACTACCAAATCGCTGCCTAGTGTGTATCCAAAGAGCACAGCTTAGGATGAAAGAACTGAAGCGCCTGGTGTGACTGACATATCTAGGCCATACATTCTTACAAAGGTTAAGGGCGTCGACCCACCTGCTAGGAAGGCCTTGGAGGCTGCCATACCCCAAGTACAGTGAGCCTTGGCTCCCAACAGCGAGGGAAGACCAGAGGACTCATAGGTGGCGTTGATAGTCTCAGCTACCCAACGACTAATAGTCTGCTTAGATGCAGGAAAGCTCCTTTTGGGGGGACCTTAGCACACTAGCAATTGGTCCGGTTTTCTCCACAGGGCAGCTCTGTGGACGTATGTGTCCAGCCTTCCAACTGGACACATACAGTTTAGCTTCTCTTAGACAGGCTCCCGAAAAGGAGGAGGGCAGAAGGCCTGCAGCACTACATGTTGAGATGTGACAGAGGGAACCTAGGAAGACAACCCACTCTAGGGTATATGAACGCTTTGGCCATGCCAGGTGCATAGTCAAAATAAGTAAGTAGGGGCCACTGAGAGGGCCTGAAGATCTCAGACTCTCCTCAGAGAGGTGATAGCCAACAGAAAGGTAGTTTTGAGGGTCAGATGTCTGTCTGATATGTCTTGTATTGTCTCGAATGGAGCTTTACAAAGGGCCTCTAACACCACAACCAAGTCCCACAGGAGAATACGGGACCATACTGGAAGTCTTAGCCTCAGCGCACCGCGGAGGAAATGTGTAACTAGGGAGTGTCTTCCCAAAGACTGACCACCGAGAGGGACATGGTAGGCCGCAATGGCCACCTCTAAACATTCAGCGTGGAGTGGGTCAACCCTGCAGAGAGCCTGGCTTGCAGAAGCTCCAGAACTGTACCAACTGGGCAGTTAGCTGGATCAAGCTGACGGTCTCTGCACCATGAGGTGAAGAGTTTCCACCTCAGGACGTACAGTTTCCTCATTGAGGGAGCTCTGGATTGGAGGATGGTCTCAACAACCTCGGTTGAGAGTCGGGATGTTACAAGCAGTACCCCCTCACTAGCTACACCCACAGCTTCCACAACTCTGAGCGAAGGTGAATTATTGTGCCCTGCGGCTGTGAGAGTAGGTCTGTCCTGATCAGTATCTCTCACGGAGAGCCGTCGAGGAGCGAGACCAGATCTGCGAACCATACTCAGCCCGGCCAGAACTGGGTTACTAACAACAGACTGCGTACTCTTGCCAGAACTCCCGGGAGCAGAGCAGTAGGGGGAAATGTGTACAGACAAAGCCTCTGCCAGGTCTATGTCATAGCGACCAATCCCAGAGGAGCTGGATGAGCAAGAGAGAACCAGAGGGAACATTGCAATATCTCTTGAGAAACAAAGAGGTCAGCTTGAGCTTTGCCAAAAATTCTCCATTTCTGCTTCACCACTTCGGGGTGAAGTTTCCATTCTTCAGGCCTCGGCCCCTGCCTCGACATTATGTCTCCTTCCATATTTAGCTTCCCTGCAATATACACTGCTCTGAAGGCCCACAGTGCCAAGGAGCTCCCATCTCCGGGCCCTGATTCAAGAACCAAGGTTTCTTTCACATGTCTAAGGCACGGAGGCATCGGATGCCCCTTGGGGAAAATCCCTTGGTCTTGAGCCACCACTGTAGGGGTCTTATGTAAATGAGGCCAAGAGGTATCACGTTGGACGTAGCTGCCATCAGACCCATCTATCTCTGAAAATGTTTGACAGTGAGTGACTGGCCTGTTTTGACTCTCTTGACTGACATGAGGATCTACTCGATACAAGCAGGGGACAGACGTCGTCCCCTTGGAATTATAAGGTTCTATCTGCTTTCTCAGTAGTTTTGAGATATTGAGCTTCAAAATTTTTGTGTAACATAGACTTCTGTAGATAGAACCAAAATCCAAAAATGTACTAAACTTTAAATAAAACATCACATAATATAAATAAATTGTCACAGAATAAGAATATGTGAATAACAAAATTTTGACAAAAATGTCAGATAGAACCTTATAATTCCAAGGGGACGACATGTCTGCATCGTGGTCGAATCCCACACTACGCCTAGAAAGGTGGTTCTCTGAACTGGAGAAAGTACACTTTTCTGACGTTCAGTCTCAAACCCTGCTCCCCCATGTGAGTGAGAATGACATCTCGACGTAGAACCGGCATGTGCTCTGATTGAGCTAGAATCAACCAATCGTTGATATAACTTCATATGCAGGGTGAGAGTGCAAGGCTGAAAGGAAGATTCCTCTATATTAGTACACTTCGCCCCAGTAAGCGAACCTCAGAAACTTCCTGAGTTGTGGAAGGATGGAGACATGGAAGTATGTGTCTATGAGATCTGTCATGACAAACCAGACCTCGGACCTGATTAGTGATACAACATGCTTTATAATGAGCATTTTGAACTTCAGCCTCATAAATGAACGATTTAACTGACTCAGATATATGATCGGACGCACCCCCCCCCCCCCCATTCTTTCTTTTAACTTTTTTTGCTGGATGGATAGATATTGCAGTTAATACTGCTGTTAACAATTTCTGCAATGATGCAATGAGACCAATTTTTTTATTTATTATTAGTATTTTTTTTGTTTTGGTCATGTGACATTCGATATAAACCCCATTAAAGTACTGAATGATTACCAAATTAAGTGTCATAATACTAAAGATATCACCCAATCAACATGCCTATAAAAAAGTTGCAGTTCCAAAACATGAAGATAGCGTGGCATGTTTGTTACTGAAACATGCTTGTCTTGCTTCAGATGTAAATAGCTTTGTTTAGTTTGTGAGAAGCATTTGTCTGTAAAGTGACTTGTGTTAACATTAAAGGCACTTGACCCTTTAAGTGTCCTCTCCACTTCTAACAAACATAGTTCACATTCAGTTGAATTATTTAAAGGTGTAGCAGGGATTATGTTTTCTACAGTGGCTGTGCTGATACCTCCCTCTCTGCAGTAGTTACTAATGGACATGTGCCCTCAGTGAGATGTGTAATGGCTGTGTGTTAACTGGAAAGTTGCAATGACAGCATGGGTTGGCGCGGCTGGAGGTTGGATCACTTTTGCTTTGAGATCCCCTCACTGCCCCACCATATGGCACAGGGTACAATAATATGCCAAAATCATGAGTCAGATGGCCCAGGCAGCACAGCGGCCACACACTTAGCCATTGTTCATGCTCTTACTTGCATTTGTTCTGTTTTGTTTGCTTGTTTGATTGTGCTGAATCAGAGTAACAATGTTTGTGCCATTAAAACTAAATAAAATACCGATTCATTAAGGGTTCAAATGTTAATGCTTTTTTCTTTGTTTGTTTGTTTCTTTCTTTCTTTTGTAATTTTGTCCTTCCTTCCTTTCTTCCTTCCTTCCTTCCTTCCTTCCTTCCTTTCTTTCTTTCTTTCTTTCTTTCTTTCTTTCTTTCTTTCTTTCTTTCTTTCTTTCTTTCTTTTATTCATTTAAAATGATCAGTACAGCATATATTTATGTTTTTTTTTTTTTTTTTTTTTCTATTTATTTGATTGATGATCTATCGTATATTTAATGATGACAGATAGAAACAGATATTGTCTTGGTAATCGCAAAAGTGTTTTGGCTTCTCCGAGGAGGAAAAGGAGGGGAAACTATTCCCACTTATTTTCTTGATGGTGAAGGTCATGAATGGATTACATGCTGTTGATGTATTTACAGTGTCAGTAAAAATGACCAAATGCATTTCTTTTACAGGGTGAGGCTGCGAGCAAGAACACATTATATTCAATTAGTAGCCTAGGTTTTCTCCTTAATTAAAGGCGCTGGCTGATTAATCAGACATCTTCGGAGATGAATAGGTGGTGAAATGCACCGGCTGTGTTCCTAAATAGTAAGCTCTGATAGCGAAAGGGCACAAACACAGGATGCTGTCAGAGACATTCTAGATTCCATGTGTCAAATGCTCAAAGGGACCGTTTAGAAGCTGTTGAGGCCTTCACCTTCTGTTTAGAAAGCAATTATAAACATGTTTAAAAGAAAGGAGCCATAAAGCACCACTCTCAAACACAGTGGGCCTTCAGAGAGATAACCAAGTGGCTGATGGCCACAACAAGTCATTATCTGAATCTCTCTTTCTCAGTTTATTTGCCTTATTTTCTGTTTTTTATTCCTTTACTAAGCCTCCCTCCGCTTCTTCCCTAGAAGTGCTGACAAGTCCCTGAGTGATGATTGCCTAAAACCACTGTGAAGCAAATGACATATTGGGAGATGCAGTCTTGTTTTTTCCCTGTCTGATAAACCATCGCTTTAAATAAAGGATATACAGGAATTTTATGCAAAGCTGCAGACACAAATGCTAGTTTTTCGTTGACATTAATAAATAGGTGATTATGGAACTTAATGAGATGTGTAGATGTGCATATGTATACAGTACACAATGGGATTTATACAATAAACATTTCATAAATAGCACATAACATCTGGTGGGCTGGACCTTAATACTGATGGCTTGTCCTGAGGCTCATCTGAGTCTGATGTGTGCACTAATCTCCTCCCAGAGCCCACAGACTTTTAGCTTTAAAAGCCTTTAAGACTATTTTCATACCAACTTTGCACTATTGATCTTTACATTCTCATAGCTCTTCAATCGTGTAGGGTATTTTTGATCCAGTGTTTCACAAACACACACACACTATTATATTATATTATATTATATTATATTATATTATATTATATTATATTATATTATATTATATTATATTATATTATATTATATTATATTATATTATATTATATTATATTATATTATATCATATTATATTAATTATATTATATTATATTATATTAAGTGTCCATATGGAGAAAAAGCAAGACAGATGGATTCTTGGATGGCCGGAAGGACTTACTCCTCCTGCAGGGTTAAAATGCTTTAATCTCTTTATCCAGTAGTCGAGATGGACGGATACAAAAAGGTTACACTCTAAATGTGTGCAAAACACTGCTGATATTGAGCCACAGTTTTCATATACTACACTCTATCCTCATTCCACAATCACATCAAATGATATTGAATTCACTCCTGGACGTGAGTGAGTAAGTGTATTTTATTCAAATTGAATTACACATTTGTGGTCACACACTATAAAATCAAAGCAAGGTTTAAATAGACAACTTCTGGCACTTGAATATGGCACTGATGCATTCTGAGAGCATTTCTTATTTGCTCTAGCATACTGCAGCAAACACAAATAAACAGCAGCTATAAACAGTTTGCTTCTGTAGAGACTGCGACCTTATGTTTTCAAGTCTGACTCTTATTCCAAGGGCTTAAAGGAAAATGCCACCATTTTTTCCATATTCCACTATGTTCTTCCCTCAACTTAGACAAGTTGATACATTGGTCTCCTGTCTCAGTGTGTGTACTCAATCGATGTAGCGCGTGGCGCCACTAGGCTAGTCTTTAGCTTCGCACCATTCATTCCTTAGGATTCAATTCAGGATTCAGGAGTGATGATATCACTGCGGCGAGGTAAAAGTGCTCCGAAGTGCTATTCCGCTATACATTATAGTTATATTTTTTTTATCCACTTAGAATATCGCCAAATTTTATTTTGTTTCACCGTACTTACTCGTGTAACTACTCATGCAACCATCTTTAAATAGGGAAAACATGGAAGTGTTTGGTGGTTTCTAAATTCATCCCTGTCTGGATCCTAAGGAATGAATGGTGCTAAGCTAAACACTAGCATAGTGGATCTGTGCGCTACAGTGATTGAGTGTACGCATTGAGATGGGAGAGGTACTTATAAACTTGTCTAAGTTGAGGGAAGAACATAGTGGAATATGGAAAATGTTTACTGTTTTCCTATAACATAGCTCTATCCCAGCCTGGGACAGACCCAGGGGATTTAGCTGTAGGTGCTCCAGGGGCATTCAGCAGTTGAGAGGGGTAGACCATAAAGGGTTCATTTGCATTTGGAGTTAATAATCTTCTGCAATACAAATGTGTACAAATAGGTCCAACATAATTAACCTTTTATCATACAGAACATCCATATGCATCAGAGAAACAAGCATGCAGTCATCTTTATAATTTTGTCTCTTAATCTTTCTATAGCAGTGCAGTTATAATGAATTAAAATTATTAGTTATAATAAAATAAAATAAAAGGCAAAAACCCTAAGCTTGTTAACTTTTTATCTAAATTAAAATACAAGTAGACAAAATGAGCAATGAGTGAGTGCAGAGAAAAAGGTCATATTTTCTCCTGTGGGTAGCAGCTTGCTGTGTTGCTGCGGAGGTACCATAGCCCTGAGAATACAGTATTGTTCAAAATAATAGCAGTACAATGTGACTAACCAGAATAATCAAGGTTTTTCGTATATTTTTTTATTGCTACGTGGCAAACAAGTTACCAGTAGGTTCAGTAGATTCTCAGAAAACAAATGAGACCCAGCATTCATGATATGCACGCTCTTAAGGCTGTGCAATTGGGCAATTAGTTGAATTAGTTGAAAGGGGTGTGTTCAAAAAAATAGCAGTGTGGCATTCAATCACTGAGGTCATCAATTTTGTGAAGAAACAGGTGTGAATCAGGTGGCCCCTATTTAAGGATGAAGCCAACACTTGTTGAACATGCATTTGAAAGCTGAGGAAAATGGGTCGTTCAAGACATTGTTCAGAAGAACAGCGTACTTTGATTAAAAAGTTGATTAGAGAGGGGAAAACCTATAAAGAGGTGCAAAAAATGATAGGCTGTTCAGCTAAAATGATCTCCAATGCCTTAAAATGGAGAGCAAAACCAGAGAGACGTGGAAGAAAACGGAAGACAACCATCAAAATGGATAGAAGAATAACCAGAATGGCAAAGGCTCAGCCAATGATCACCTCCAGGATGATCAAAGACAGTCTGGAGTTACCTGTAAGTACTGTGACAGTTAGAAGACGTCTGTGTGAAGCTAATCTATTTTCAAGAATCCCCCGCAAAGTCCCTCTGTTAAAAAAAAGGCATGTGCAGAAGAGGTTACAATTTGCCAAAGAACACATCAAATGGCCTAAAGAGAAATGGAGGAACATTTTGTGGACTGATGAGAGTAAAATTGTTCTTTTTGGGTCCAAGGGCCACAGGCAGTTTGTGAGACGACCCCCAAACTCTGAATTCAAGCCACAGTACACAGTGAAGACAGTGAAGCATGGAGGTGCAAGCATCATGATATGGGCATGTTTCTCCTACTATGGTGTTGGGCCTATTTATCGCATACCAGGGATCATGGATCAGTTTGCATATGTTAAAATACTTGAAGAGGTCATGTTGCCCTATGCTGAAGAGGACATGCCCTTGAAATGGTTGTTTCAACAAGACAATGACCCAAAACACACTAGTAAACGGGCAAAGTCTTGGTTCCAAACCAACAAAATTAATGTTATGGAGTGGCCAGCCCAATCTCCAGACCTTAATCCAATTGAGAACTTGTGGGGTGATATCAAAAATGCTGTTTCTGAAGCAAAACCAAGAAATGTGAATGAATTGTGGAATGTTGTTAAAGAATCATGGAGTGGAATAACAGCTGAGAGGTGCCACAAGTTGGTTGACTCCATGCCACACAGATGTCAAGCAGTTTTAAAAAACTGTGGTCATACAACTAAATATTAGTTTAGTGATTCACAGGATTGCTAAATCCCAGAAAAAAAAAAAAAAAATGTTTGTACAAAATAGTTTTGAGTTTGTACAGTAAAAGGTAGACACTGCTATTTTTTTTAATACACCCCTTTCAACTAATTGCCCTATTGCACAGCCTTAAGAGCGTGCATATCATGAATGCTGGGTCTCATTTGTTTTCTGAGAATCTACTGAACCTACTGGTAACTTGTTTGCCACGTAGCAATAAAAAATATACTAAAAACCTTGATTATTCTGGTTAGTCACATTGTACTGCTATTATTTTGAACAATACTGTATCTCTCTCTTCCTCCCTCCATTTCTCTCTCTCAGCACTCTCTGTTGCACTCTCATTGCTTTTTTTCCTTCAGACTAATAAGCCATGATCACTGTGTTACTGTGGTAATTAAATCAGATATTAAGCTGTGTTATAATCCTCTTGGCTGCCTGCTGCTGACACAAGGCTGTGTGTGTTTCCGTGTCTGGTTGTGTGTGTGTGTGAATGAATCTGACACTTCACTGAAAGCTGATTTGCAGAGTTGCAGATTCATGATAGGAATGAAGGCTGCTTATTTCATGACGTGTTAAACATGCCAGTATTGGCCCATGATGTATAAAAATCATGTTCCAGTTAGTGTGAAACCAAACTGTCTGTATGTATATGTGTATATAAATCAGCTTTCAGTGAAGTGTCAGATTCATTCATATAACATATAACATATAACATATATAGCATAATATTAGACCTTAAATTAATAAGGTAAGCTGGGTGTTTTCTGATAAAAAAGTGTTAACCCTGTCCTTTCCTATCATTGAGTGCATTTTTTACATGAATTTTTAATTAGGGATATATACTGTGTGCATGTTATTTTATATAAGGCTGAGTGGATTGATTTTCTGTAAGGATTTAAATCAAGTGGTTTTGGGATATACTATTTTACCATATTAATGTTTATGATGAAACCGATAAAGTGAGAGAGATTGTCATTTTGAGGACTATGTATAAACAGAGCTAGGATTTGAAGAGCAGATCTCCCATTAAAATTTTTGCATTTAGTTATACATTTACCATGTGTAATCTCCTCAATTTGACATTTTTGTACACCATGTACAGTGCTGTAAGTCGTCCATGATACTCGGTAGTCTTCCTCTAAATCCATCCTCAGAAAAATAAATAAATAAATAATATATATTTAAATTATATATATATATATATATATATATATATATATATATATATATATATATATATATATATATAATAAATTTAATTAATTAATACCCAGAGCAGAAATAGAAAGAGAGAGAGAGAGAGAATGAGAGCGGGAGAATAAGAGATGGCCAGACAAACACGGTCTCCTCCCTCAGGTATACGGCTACTGGCACACACTGTGCCACATATCTGATGACAAATGGAGGGCCATTACCACTCACAGAATCCTAATGCTAAACTCTGTGATCTGGTCATGCTCTTTGCCTCTGAAATGGGAACATGATTTTTCTTCACAAATTCAAGGGAATGACAGTGGGTGCCCAATGATTTAAAAAAAAAAAAAAAAAAAAAAAAAATATATATATATATATATATATATATATATATATATATATATATATATATGTATGTAGGGTGGGACGATAGTGACACACATTCTTGGTCGATTTCAATCCTCAGAGCCAAGTCAGTTCCATAGCCTAGTCAGCTCACTACTGCTCAATAAATGTGGAATGAATTTAATCACACTTAACAACAAATTTGAGCAATATATAGCAGGGGCGGATCTAGAAAAATATGTATGGGGTGGCAAGAAGGGGGCAGGAATTTTTGAGGGGTGGAAACATATGGCAGATGTATATATACTGAATTTAGTCACAGCTATCACAGTTTCCTGATAAATGTATATGCTATATTAACTTTTGTAGCCTACTTTACACAGAACAAACATCAGACCTAACTAACTAACATTATAGGCTATACAGTGGTGTAGTCTTTTTTGTAGTGTGTATACTGTGATCTCCCCCCACCTCATTCTCACCTGTCCCTGACCATTACCCCATAAGCACCACCACACTCACAAATGCATACAGTATGCATCGACATGTAATTGAGAGTATTATGAAAGATTAAGTGTAATCAACATTTCAGTTTATTATAAGAAACACAACACAATTTTAACAGCCAATGACATTTATAGCTGGGGAGACTCAACTGATTTTCTACTGTTTAGTGTTAATCACCATCTAACTCAACCAGTCAAGAGCTACATTTAGCCTTAGATGTTATATGAATATGGTCCCTGAAGCATACGTTTTATTAGCTGACAATAATAATAAACAAATAAACATTATAGGCACAAATACAAATGTACTTTTAGAAATTGTTTTTGAAAAAAAACAATTGTGTTATTGTTTTGTCAAGTTTAAATGAAAACATCTTTGAAAACTTCTGTGATATTCCCTTAAAATAACGTTTTAGTAGATCTTTTTTAAGAATATTTTACTGTGCAATTTCTTACATAATTTCTTTGAGTTGGACCAAACTTTTATTTTGGTGGGTTGTAACCAGAGTTTCTGTGTTTTTTAATAAACTATTATTATTAGCTATTAGGCCTGCCTACTTGAAGTATAGCATATTCTACTGTGCAATAGTACTATATCTCTGTTTAAATTTCTTCAAGTTATACCAAGATTTTATTCTGACAGCTTGTCGTAAAGACATTGCAGTTTCTGTCTGTGTATACGATACGAATGAATGACGATAGTTTTATCAAATGTAATGGTGAAATCCTCTCCTAGCGCGCTGGCATGCACAAGTGTAGCCTACATCATGTGTCAGTATAGTGAAAAGCTGAAAACACCACACCGTGCTGCTGCATTCACTGCAGTCGGACATTGGAGATTCGCGCTCGTAAATTTTCTAATTGGCCAATGGCCATAACTGTTAACTCGTTGCTGCCAACTGGGGTGGCAGCTGGGGTGGAATGCTTTGCTGCATTCCTCGGTTGTTATGTTATTTCAGTCAAAGTTGCTCTTCTATCAGCTTGAATCAGTCGTTCTACCATTCTTCTGTGACCTCTAGCATCAACAAGACATTTTCACCCACAGGACTGCCGCATACTGGATGTTTTTTTTTTTTTTTGTTTTTTTTTCACACCTAGTGTTTTTTGTAAAACCTAGTGGTTTAAAATGGTTGTGCATGAAAATCCCAGTAACTGAGCAGATTGTGAAATACTCATACCGGCCTGTCTGGCACCAACATCCATGCCATGCTCACAATTGCTTAAATCAACTTTCTTTTCCATTCTGACATTCAGTTTGGAGTTCAGGAGATTGTCTTGACCAGGACCACACCCCTAAATGCATTGAAGCAACTGCCATGTGATTGGTTGATTAGATAATTGCATTAATGAGAAATTGAATAGGTGTTCCTATTAATCCTTTAGGTGAGGGTATACTCCTCTGATTATATAATGGTAAATATTACAATAACATAGCACAACAACAGTGATCAGCAATAATGATAAGCCTAATACTCATAATAAAAAAAATAATAAGGTCATATTGTAACAGTCACTGCCTGTCACTGGATCTTTTAGGACCAGTGGGTGCTATTTTCTTCCTAGCCACTAGGAGGGTGCATGGTATGGGATAAAACTGGAAGCATCAGAGTAAATGCTAAGGTCTGTTTGATGCTATCATATGGTTGTTTGCTAACTATCTTTGCAATCCTGTTTGAGAAACTGATTGTTTCCTGCTCAGATGTAAGTTAAATTGTTTGTGTGAAATGTTTGGGGGAACGTATGGGGAGTCTATATAGTAATTGATGTGTGTGATGTGTTTCTTGTAGAGGATTGGTTTGGAGATGTAGCTATTGTTCCTCAGGTGTGGATGTAGCTACGTGATGGGACCAAAACAAATCATGCTTCTACTACTGGAGCACTTGTGTGATTCGTTTGACGAGAGAAATAATGACTCACCAAACAACTAAGCATTGGACATCCTCTTAACTTCATCATGGTCCACCTTGGCACCTACAGATAAGACTGACCGTTTACATTTTTTTTAACTATTGAGGCTTGTGGACCTCGGATGACTGGGTTGGACATTTCGATATACCCATATGTATATTATATATGTATATTTATATATATATATATATATATATATATATATATATATATATATATATATATATATATTATATTATATTAGGGGTGCAACGATACGCCTATTCTTATTGAACCGTTCGGTACGCGGTACGCATTATGTACCGAACGGTTCGTTGTACTAATTAATTATATTTGAAATATAATAATATGCGTTCAACAATGTAGCCCAATAACCCAAACGACGTAATAGGCAACGCCCCTGACACCCCCGAATAAGCAAAAAACACCAACTTATGTTTATGTTAGGCTACTCAGTCAGGCACTCGCTCACTCAGTAGGTACGCGCTGAGTGAGTGAGCAGTTCATGCACGATACGCGGTGGCCAATGCATTGGCCAATGCGTTTAACAGACCAGAAATAGAAGATCCTCCAATAACCAACAGGTCTGGTGTTTGAGTGCACTTTGGATTCCCTGTAAGCTATAATGGTGATTGCAAGAGAGTGGTGGATAAAAAATCACTGAGTCAAACGTATCTGCTACATGACAATAGGGTACACCAGCGAAAAAAGAAAAAAAACAGCAGCGGGAATACTTAAAACATGTCAACTCATTTACGCCGACATCACCTTAGTGTGTCAGTATCTGGGAAAAGACGAAAAAAAGGGAAAACATACATGCAACAAACTATCCCCGCAGCAATTAGACAGACATTTCCAATGGATTCAAACAGGGCAAAAGACATCACCGCGGCGATTGGTAGGCGCAGATATGAGACCTCACTACTTACCATTCATTCTGTCATCACCATTATAGCTTACAGGGAATCCAAAGTGCACCCAAACACCAGACCTGTTGGTTATTGGAGGATCTTCTATTTCTGGTCTGTTAAATTCATTAGACATTTTGCAACGAGCCTTCAGTGCATGCTGAGTGAGCGAGCGCCTTAGGGGCCATTCACAACGCGTTGAAAATGCTAGGCACATCTTTCTCCTCCTTTCCAAAGCGTTCGGGCAGAAGCGCCTCTGAGGCGTCTGCCTTTGCTAAGCAACAATGACGTGCTGCTCTCTCCATGAAGACGCGGAAATTTCAGCAAAGGATAAATGGATTTTCAGCTCTAAAAACCGCTTGCAGTAGGCTAGCTCTGCTACTAAATTTATTTCAAAATTGCAATCCATATACAACTTTGATCAGCTGTTCCTTCATCTTGGCTGAGCTTTCAACGTTGTTACGGGAAAGTATGAAGCTGATTGGTTAGTTCTTGTCACATGACCCGCGGTGAGCTTGCGGCATTCTGAAAAGTTGATGTTTTTACATTTTGCTGTATCTAAAACGTACCGAACCGTGACATCAGTGTATCGTATCGAACCGAACCGTGAATTTTGTGAACCGTTACACCCCTAACGGACGTCCATGACATGCGGAGTCCCACAAGGGTCAATTCTTGCACCGCTCTTGTTTAGCCTGTATATGCTTCCACTGAGTCAAATAATGTGAGAGAACCAAATTGCCTATCACAGCTATGCTGATGATACCCAGATTTACCTAGCCTTATCTCCAAATGACTACAGCCCCATTGACTCCCTCTGCCAATGCATTGATGAAATTAATAATTGGATGTGCGAGAACTTTCTTCAGTTAAACAAGGAAAAAACTGAAGTCATTGCATTTGGAAACAAAGATGAAGTGTTCAAGGTGAATGCATACCTTGACTCTAGGGGTTCTGTGATTCTGGAGACAGACCTTAGTTTCAATAGTCATGTCAAAGCAGTAACTAAATCCGCATACTATCATTTAAAAAACATCGCAAGAATTAGATGTTTTGTTTCCAGTCAAGACTTGGAGAAACTTGTTCATGCCTTTATCACCAGCAGGGTGGACTATTGTAATGGGCTCCTCACTGGCCTTCCCAAAAAGACCATAAGACAGCTGCAGCTCATCCAGAACGCTGCTGCCAGGATTCTGACTAGAACCAGAAAATCTGAGCATATCACACCAGTCCTCAGGTCCTTACACTGGCTTCCAGTTACATTTAGGATTGATTTTAAAGTACTTTTACTCGTATATAAGTCACTAAATGACCTAGGACCGAAGTATATTGCAGATATGTTCACTGAATATAAACCTAACAGAGCACTCAGATCATTCGGATCAAGTAAGTTAGAAATACCAAGGGTTCACACAAAACAAGGGGAGTCTGCCTTTAGTTACTATGCTGCCCGCAGTTGGAATGAGCTTCCAGAAGAGATCAGATGTGCTAAAACACTAGTCACATTTAAATCTAGACTCAAAACGCATCTTTTTAGCTGTGCATTTGTTGAATGAGCACTGTGCAATGTCCGAACTGATTGCGCTATATTTTCACTGTTTTATTATTATTTTTATGTAAAATCATTTTATAACCGTTTTTAAATGTTTTAATCATTTTAAAAGTTTTAAAATTACTTGTTTTATTTTTGTTATTATTTTTCTTCATGATTATTTTACTTTTATGTAAAGCACTTTGAATTACCATTGTGTACAAAATGTGCTATATAAATAAACTTGCCTTGCCTAAATATATATATATATATATATATATATATATATATATATATATATATATATATATATATATATATATATATATATATATAGGGTTTTGGTGGAAAAGGAATGAGCAAAACTTTGAATTATATGAAGAAAGTAACATTGTGCTTGTGGGTGGAAGTGTTTATTTTAGATCTTATTCCGACAAATTCAATTGAGTATTGCACACAAGATTACCCCTTTTTTATATAGGAGAAGCTGGGACTGTTATAATATAGATCATAACACAGTCTTGGAGGTAAGAAGTGGATTATCCTTCACCTGAAATGTTTGTCTTTTCATTCTGAAATGCAAGGCAACTGTTGAATCACAACCAAAATTCCAATAAATTCCTTCACTCGATTGGGATGTTCTCTTTAATTCTGGATGGAAAGAGCAGTGACTGTAACATCGAGCATAGGTTCTGAAAATTCTTCAAAAATAACATAAAGAATGGCCTTCTCAGCTGCCATAGTTGCAACTCTTGCATCATCAAAACAGGGTGTTCAATGCAAAAAAAAAAAAAAAAAAAACATTTTGCACCGTTTTGTTGGGGCTACTTTCCACTTTTGTTATCCTTTTGTTTTCATAATTTCCAGTTAATTTCTAGTATATATTTTTTTTTCCTTTCATTTTTTTATTTCTTGTTTCTCTCGTCATAATTTAGCATGCTTTTACTTTTTGATCGTTGTCTATCTCGTCTCTCCTGTTGTCTTGTCTTTTTTGTGCGTCTGTTGTGTTGTTTTTTTGCCCTACTTCCTGAGTCCTGCCTGGTTGCTGATTCTTTGGACCTGACAGACATTTTGGTGCTTCAAGATTTGCCATCCCAGGGGTCAAGCCTACCTAGACCCTTTTCTCCACAGTTTGAAGCTACCCCCATCGCCGACCAGCCTGTTCTCCTGTTGTGTGCTCTGCGATATTGTGTGGTCTGTCTTCCAGCCTTGTCCTTTAGTGTTCCCATTTTTGTTAATAAACCTTGTTTTTTCTCTGTTCATTCTGCATCTGGGTCCTCTCTTGCAAAAACCATGACACTTACCAACCCCAAACTTTTAAACGTTGATATGTGATGCTGCTTAAGAATGCTTACATTTCACAACCACATTTGGCTTGGGATCACACCTATTGTGTAATGCTGCATTATAGGCAACCCAGATTTGCACCAGATCACATGAGGATGGGGTGACCATCAGACTGATTGAGGTGAAGCCTTCTGCAAATAATGCTGTGCTAATGCTGAATGCAAAAATATATATCTCCAATTCCATGCTGAAAAAAATGTTGATCATTTTGGTTTCATATGGAACACTTTTTATAGAATCACACCCTTGTGCACAACCTCGAAGTTCATAAACGACTGGCCAGGTTTCTCATTTCCACCACCCACACTAGAAAGAAAAAAAACATAATGGTCATCTCGGTCTTAAGGCCCCATCCTCCCTCCATCAATGTGATAGGGACATAATCCTGCCTAAAGCGCTAAATCCTCTGTATACTGACATAATGCCCTTTAAGATCACCATTCCTATCTCTTGCTTTGCCTCTTTTCTCTCTGTCTCTCCCACTCTCTTCTCTTTCATCCTCTCTGTAGTCCTACATTAAAACAAAAACAATTGCACCACAGTTATCAATATAAGTGGTTGCTAGGAAACCTCTGGGGCAGCCTGATCAGTTTTGATTAAGGTTTTAGTCACTAATGAATTCACTGTGCAGTTTATTGTGCCAAAATGAAAACAAAAACAAGTGTTTTAAAGATCAGAAATACTTTAAACAATAAGTTCAAGCCATATGGGTATTGCACATGAATCAGAATAACCATAATGTACAAAAGTGAGACACAAATTGAAAGCTTAAATAGAGTCTGTCATGATTCAGCACAATATAAAATAATTAGAAATTACAATAAAAGTATTATTTATGCATTATTCCATCCATCCAACCAACCATACAATATCAATAAAACAATATATCAAAAGGATAAATACAGTAAATGTAGCTATATATAATTTAGAGAAAATAATTCCAGAACATTTCCAAAGTCCAAAGTTTTCACTGGCCAACTTCTGTATTTTGTGAATATATATATATATATATATATATATATATATATATATATATATATATATATATATATATATATATATATATATATATATATATATATTCTACACACACACACACACACACACACACACACACACACACACACAGACACACACATATATATATATATATATATATATATATATATATATATATATATATATATATATATATATATATATATATATATATATATATTATTTTTTATTTTATTTTTATTTTTTGATGGCTCCAAAAAAGTAAGGACAGAGGCCAGATTTCTTTCTTAAACACAAGCACAAGTTCTGCGATGCATGTCTTTGATTTGAGCCTTCACCTTGTTGGACATATCTTAAGTCCATTATATGGAGAGAAATCCTGGAATGCTTTTCTTAAAAAAACTATTTTCTACTGAAGAGAGAAAGGCATGAACATTTTGCATGACATGGGGGTAAGTACATTATAAGAAAAATGTTATTCTGAAAGTGAACTGATGATCCTTTAACACAGTCTGCCGCTGCATCAATAAATGCAACTTGAATCTCTGTTACTCTAGGAGTGTGATGCTGCAACGTTCTCTGGGCCAGAGATCATCTCAGACAGTCAAAAAGACAGTGGAAATGTGTGCTGTGGTCAGATTATTCCACGTTTCAGAAGTTCTCAGTCCTAAAGACCAGAGGAACCATCCAGACTTTCATCAGCGACAAATGCAAAAGCAAACATCTGTCATTATATGGGGGTGCGGCAGAGCTGCATGGATGACTGGCATATGTGCAAATGTACCATTGACACGGAGGTATAGACTGGAATTGTACAGAGACATTTACCACCATCAAGATTACATCTTTCATGGGAATTCCTTGGTTATTATATCAAGACAATGCTAGATCTCATTCTGCATGTGCTACAACAGTGTGGTTTCCTAGACACAGAGTGGATGTGCTAGACTGGCCTGCCTGCAGTCCAGATCTGTCTCTTATTGAAAATGTATGACCACTCATTAAACTGAGAATCAAACAATGACAATCCCAGAATGCTGAGCATCTGAAGTCTTGTATCAAGCAAGACTAATGCAAAACTCATTAAAATTAAAGTTGATGCAATATAGTGTTAAACATGCCTCTGTCCCAACTTTTTTTGGAGTGTGTTGTATCAAAATTTGTTTATATTTAAAAATATAATAACAATAAGTTGGCCAGTGACAATCATAAAAGCTTGTATTTATTAACAATGACATTTAGTTCAGTAATTTAGTTTGTTACTTAGTCAGTTGGTTAGTCAGTTAGCTAGAGTGAATTGTATGATTGATAATGTCAGATACTGATCACCATAGTGGTCTCCAATCAGTGGTGGTCTCTGACCTGCTACACACAGTCACAATTAACATTTCAAGACTGCAGGGTGAGGTCATGGATGGTCAGTGAGACCATAAAGCAGAGCATGTCATCTTATAGTGAACTGAATAGATTATAGAAAAGCATATTAAATGTCATTCTTTTTTGTTATGCAGTATCCAGATACTTCGATCTGATGTCTTACAGCAGAGGAGGAGGCAGCAATGATGTAGACCTCATCTGTGAATGTGTGTGTCTCTGTGTGCATTACAGTTTCATCCCTCCCCTGCTGTAGGGCAGATGGTTTTTACGCCAATCCGAGGCTTGAGTTATGACTCCCATATGGTCATAGTGCAGGCTGCCATCACTCCATAGCCACTCTGTGAGTGTGTGTATGTGTATGCACATGTATTTATGTTGCTACAGACAGTCTTATAAGGCAAAGACACTCTGAGAAAGAGATTTACAGAGAAGCAAACAGTCTATATGTTTGTCAGAAAGTGAGAGAAAGCAAAAGATAGAGAGTGTTACAACAATGGAGGTGTTTGGATAGTATTTTTGGATCAGCGAACATAACCTCAGTATAATAGCTTGTGAGCTATTTAGCTAATAACATCCTAACAACTAAAGAAGTGCATTGTTTGCATCTCAATGGTGGTTGCTTAAACGGTAGTGAATGTAGCATAAGCCCCATATGGCTTATATATAATCTAATAAAATTACTATATATACAGTATAATGGAACTGTATATGCACTGTTCAAAATTTGGAGGTTGTAAAGTTTTTGAAAGAATTACAATTTGAAATAACTCTTATTTCAACTTTTATATATACGTGATCTAAAACATTATGACCAGTCACAGGTGATGTCTGGGTAGATTAGAGTAGTAAGCAAACAAACAGTTCTCGTAATCATTGTGTTGGATGCAGAAGACATGGGCAGGAATGAAGATCTGAGCGACTTCAAATGGCAATTAAAGCAAGCTGACTGTGTAAGAGTATCTCTGAAGCAGCAGAGATTGTTTGTGGGTTGTCTCCTTTAAGCAGTGGTAAGAATTTACCATCAGTGGTCTGAGGAGGGACAAACCAAAAACCAGTGATAGGGTATTGGGCACCGTTGGCTCGTCAATACATGAAGGCAACCAAGGCTATCTTATCTGGTTTAAAAATGTATTCTTATGATGGAGCCATTACTTCAGACTTCAGTGTCACATTATCTTTCATAAATCATTCTCAAGTAGCATTTATTTGTATTATCCATGTTAAAAACAGATGTATTGCTTAATGTTTTTGTGAAATCATTCCACAGACATCTGCACCCACCTCCACCCATTCTCCTCCTAGCATATTGACAATAGAACATTTGGATATCTGTTTAGGAAATCATCTTGACTGAATTTGTATTGTTTAACCGTCTATTTGCAATTGGCTATATCTCATTTGTCTGTAAAATGTATATGTAGCTAAGAAATATCTTTCAAGACAGACATCTTTTTGAGGTTTACTGCCTCAAGGAGGCTCTCAAACTGTCTAATAAGGCAGCTGAGCCCCTCAGAGGAAAAGCCTATTTTCAAATCCATATACTCTATTCTCAGAAGTGATCCTGCCTGAAATGCCTTTACTGTCACTTTTGATGTGATGTGTAAAATTATTAATTTATTTTAAAAACAAATATAATATACTGGTCCCGAACACTAGTTTGTACACGTGTGCATACAGAGCTAGTCACAGGGTCATGCTAACCTTAAACCTTGACCCCTTTGCTAACAACAGCATAGAAATTTGCCAAGGCAATGTGAGCACCCCTGCCGTTTTCTTCAGAAAGTTTAAAAACTAGTTTATTTACATTTTCTTATATCACATTCAGTCTTTCTATCTGAAATATAGTGTGTGACACTTCTGTATGAGGGAGAGCATTAAACATGATTGTTTATATATATATATATATATATATATATATATATATATATATATATATATATATATATATATATATATATATATATATATGATCATCTACAGTACACTTGATATCTGTTTGATTTTCAGGCTAAATGATAAACAATACAGATAATTTACTGATGTTGTCGGTGATGACAAGTGCTTCAGAACGAAGATGAGCTGAGCGTCATGGCCCAATTAAAAGTGTCAATCACATGCGTTCTCCCAGACTTAGGCCTGCATGAGTTCACTATACGCAGCAGCACTGTGTCACTCATCTTAACATAAATTAGCTTTACTTAGAGGTGTTTGATATCATAATATCTCCTCTCAGATGGTCAACTCCCACACACATATGCAAAATTATGGAATTCCAGTTATGTTCTGAGATAAACAAGGCTAACAGTATGGATGGTTCTGGATGTGTATATTCATGTGTTCCATGTGGTGCCGCTGACCTCTTTGAAGACTAATTTTATGGTTGGCAGTCCTACCCAACTGGTTGTTCTTTTGTAATGGCAAGGTTTCCTATTTCTCTCTGACTAGCACCCAGTGTTCTCGCTCTTTCTCTCACACACAAGCTATCTATCTATTAGGGAGTCAAAACTATTGACACCTGAGAATGTGTTTGCGAGATAAGAGATGTGCACTTAATCACACACACACACATACAATTTGTATCCCTTTGCGCAATCCGATAAGGATGTGTCTGTAGGAAATAGCTGATGGGAGTCAGGAATGAAAGAATCATGAGCAAATGAGAGAGTGATGAGAGGGATGTGAGAAATTTGGTCCTTTAGGCCATGATGTAAAGTAGATGTGTAGGTCTAAAGATTGTTTTTATAAAACCTAGGCTAATGTGAAAACCGTGTTAATGGCAACATTTCTGCAAAATGCTATTACATTACATTCAGTAAAATGTCCATTGAATTGCACTAAAAGCACTTTCAGTTTTATCCAACCCAAACGTGAATCTGACAGCATTTTATTACACTGATTGGTGTACGAAGCATGGCAGTTTGGAAAAGAGTGGTGATAAAAAGATGATGCTTCATCACACATGGAAAAATTTACCACCTACACTAAACAAATGCAAATGTGATATATATATATATATATATATATATATATATATATATATATATATATATATATATATATATATATATATATATATATATATATATGTATAGATAGATAGATAGATAGATAGATAGATAGATAACATTTTAGCTTGTTTCTGAAAATCTTTAACCTATTTTATTGAAACCCTTAAGTCACAAGTGCAATGCTGTACCAGGTGAGCTACCTAGCATGTTTACTTCATCAGAAAAGCCATACATACAGTTGGTTATATGATGCAAACTTCAAAGTAGTTTACATATCATCTACTAATTGTAAAAGTGTCATAACATGGTATTGTGCAAAGAACTGAATACATGAATTAATTGCTCTTATAATCATGATTTATGTGAAGCAGGAACAAATGCTGTTGTTTTACCACCAATAGTGATAACTTGAACTGAAAACTGCATTATGTTTAAGTACATTTTTGTATTTTTTTTCAGTGAGCCTAGGCTGTATTTATATGTTGCTGCCTCTGTATGTTTTAATGATCACTTAAGGGCCTCAGTCATTCTAAACAGATGCCTGCACACATGAATGTTTAAGTAAACATCTGCTCATAATACTCTAGTTACCATGGATTTCTTAAGAAGTGTGAACCTTGTTCAACCATCATCAGTGGCTTCCTACATAGTTTAGCTTCCGTGGTAGTGAAAAGTACTGTATTGTACTGTTGAAAATACTTCACAACATGGAAATGCTTCTGAAGTGCACTGATTTGCATAATGTATGATAATTTTACAGTAACCCTCTGTGTGTCATGCAACTATCTATTATTCATCCAGTCCATTCATCCGTCAAGCTCTCTACCTCTGTATCTATTTATCTACATTTCTGTCTGTCACCCCCACCGTTCATCCATCACTTCACTTCAGTCTGCTGAAGAGTGAAAGCAAAGTAAAGCTAATTTTTTGAAGGATGAGTCCATCTTCCAAGCCGATGCCTACTGATGTTGTAATGTAAGCATCTCCTGTTGGGCATCGTTTGTGGATAAATGGAGAAAGCATGTAGTTCTGAAAAAGTTCTGGGATGTGTATGTGTGAAAATCCTTTTTTTTTTTTTTTTTTTTTTTTACATAATTGTTTTGTTTGGAGTTGTGTCTAGAAAGGTAAAATGTCATTGTAGTAGGTAAAAAAAAATCATAATCTGTCAAGAAATGGCAGTTAATCATATTGACTTTGGGAAATACTGCGCACAGGCATCCTAAATAAAGCTTGACTATACTGCACTGAAAATCACATACAGTATGCATGCTATTCATTTATGTATGTGAAGCAGGCTTAATGAAATCAAATATGGGATCATTGGACTATAGATAATGTTTAAAAGCTTGAAATCATGCCACAGTTTACTGTTTTATTTTACTATGTAATTGTTTATTTGAATGAGGTGAAATATGGTAATTTGCCAAATGGAAAATACCTTGAAACTGTAATTAATAGTAGCAGTAATAGTAGTAGTAGTAGTAGTAGTAGTATTCAGGGAATTCAATAGTCCACCATCATTTAAATTTACAATTAAACAAAAAATTGTTAAAAGATGGGTTATGCTTGATTCCACCCTTAATTTAGTCTATTTGAGCAACTGTTGACGGAACAAATAGAATAATTAAACAGCAGAGTTTTATACATGGGTGGTTTCTTTTGGCTGGAATTCATAAAATCTGCTTAATCCTCATGCATACATTCACTTAAAGCCATTTGCTGAAATCAGCAGTGCTTAAGCTAATGACTTGTTGGCCAGTCCCTGTTAAATGATAAGGAAAATATGCATATCACTACTTTTTTTTTTTTTTTTTTTTTTTTCATTGAGGTTTCAAGTTAAGCTTTTTATTTGACATTTCTTAGCTACATTACTACTTCAATAGTCCATTCTTTAAAGGTTCTCTGTACCATTCTCACTCAGAGGTCATATTTAAATATGTCTTTTAAAGTGACAAAACAGAAGTCTAAAATTGCTGTCTGAATCTCTGTGTTCAGAGGTGCACTGACCTGGACAATGTCAAGTCGTGAGTGGCAAGACTTTGGACTTTGAGAGAGAGAAACTTCAAACCTTCAAATGAATAGCATGTGATCGAAATTCCATGCATGCAGTTTATTACATTTGAAAGGTGACTCGTCCCCTGAATCGTGGCTCGCAGCTTGTTCTGATGGTCTTTTCAAACTCAAGGCCTCGCTGAATAGCCCCTTTTAATCTGGTCGATTTAATGAAAGCGAGGAAGTGAGAAGCAGGATTCAAATATTGTTCAAAAGCCATTTTTTACAGTATATGATGAACTCTAAAGTTACAACTCTAATTGCCTGCAGGGTTGAAGAGGATGGAAATACTAGGACAAGTGGAGAAAGAATTAACTGGCAAAACACTGGTTGAATTGCCATTTCCCATCTCTACATCAAGATTATCCTTTTGTTTAACGGCAGCAGACTATCCCCTAGCTCGTTTTAAGAGTAAATTGCATGAAAAGGTGTAAGAGGACTGAGGGAAGGCTGTTTGGGTGGGAGATGAGTGACAAGGCTATCGTCTTTTGCAATACTTTGTCTCCATTTCACCATTGTGTTATTTCCACGTCTACTTTCTTCTTTGACCTTTGCCGATAGTATTTCTAAAGACCAAAAGACTTACAGAAACAGACTTTATGTACCAACATTATGGTTCATTTTAATCACTTTTCAGTCCTGTATTGAATCCTTTCGCTCTACAGGATATGTGCTACACAGCTCACAACTCAGATAATTAGGCCTGGCTGTGCCGATCAATAATGGCAGCTGGAAATAGGGTGGACAACAGATCACACCCCGGGCTGAGAGTGCTAGCACCAGAGGGAAGGACAGAGAGAGCAGAGGGGGAAAGAAGATAGATCAGCAGGTGAGGCGCTTGGGAACTGCTGAGTGATTTGTTCAGATATACTGCAAGGTACAGAGGACATGAAGAGAGGGCTGGGGGAGAGAGAAGGCCTGCGGAGAGACTGTAGAGAGACATACATCCGTCACACAAGTTTTTTTTCAAGCATAGTGGGACTTTCCATTGACTTCTTGGTAAGACTTTAGAATAAGGTTCCATTAGTTAATGTTAGTTAACTACTTTCGTTAACATGAACTAAGCAAGAACAAATCTTCTACAGCATTTATAAGTCTTAGTTCATGTTAATTTCAACATTTACTAATGCATTATTTAAATCAAAAGTTGTGCTTGTTAACATTAGTTAATGCACTGTGAATTACCATGAACTAACAATGAATAACTGTATTTTCATTAACTAACATTAACGAAGATGAATAAATACAGTAATAAATGTATTATTCATTGTTTGTTCATGTTAATTAATACATTAACTAACATTAACTAATGGAACCTTATTCTAAAGTGTTACCGACTTCTTTTTGCTGTTATACAGAGATTATGAAACTGCAAAATATTAAAACAAGTCTTTATCATATTGCATTACCTGCCTGCAACAACCAGTTTGATCTTGCTGTAATAAACTTCTGTGTTGTTGAAATTTATTCCATTTTGTTACACCTGTATTTATATGTTTCACTTTAATACCATTCTTCATTCACACTTTACAACAAATGGCATTTTAAAAACCAAACTAAAGCACACAGTAAAATGCAAGAGCAACTCCGGCCCTAAAACCCTGTACACCTTAGCAAGCATGTCCACTATGACTGACAGAAATGTGCAAGCCACTTTGACAGCACACAGGTCTGACAGACACAACCTAAAAAAATAAATGAGCAGACACAGAAAACGTGGCTGCAACAGGAAAATAAGTTACGCCAACTTTGCAAACGCAGCAAAATTGAGACTTGTCTGTCTGTCTGTCTATTGTCAGTGAAAATGAAATAGCTATAACGGAGGAGAGAGAGTGCGAGAGAGAAGGAGAGTGATGGGAAGAGAATAATAAGGGACATATTATGTATTTTAACTATATTTATTAAGACAAAAAGAAGAAGGAGAAGAAGAAGAAGAAGAAGAAGGAGGAGGAGAAGAAGAAGGAGGAGAAGAAGAAGAAGGAGGAGAAGAATAAGAAGAAGAAGAAGAAGAAGAAGAAGAAGAAGAAGATCCTCAAAACTTCATCTCAGGACCAATGCCCAATCTCGAAAAACTGGTTGCCCAGTAAATGATTTTATCTGTAAAGCATGTAAACTCATTTTATAGCAGAATATATAGCACAAAACAAGTATTGTCATGTATTTCTACTATTAGACAAGCAACTGAGCTTCTGATCTGGAATCTATCTTTGTAAATATGTAATGTCAAGAATGAAATTATTGATATGCCACAACAAATATTACAAAATATACTGGACAAAGTGCACCATTTTCAAAATGACAAAACACTAGAGCTTTGAATGTGGAGTGCAATGTTTCTGTAATTGGAGAAATTCTGAGAATTCTACTGTCCAAATAAACTAGCAGTATAAAGTATAAAAAGCATGGGCATTCAAATAATGTGAAACTCTATTGCTTCACCCAAAAAAAAAAAAAAAAAAGTATGTACACACACACACACACACACACACACACAATTACACACACACACACACACACATATATATATATGTATATATACAACCTCCGTTTGTGGTTGTTACATGATTGTTTCAATTTTATGTTCATCCATCAACTTGATTGGATAAGGAGAGAGTAATCAGTCTCATGACTCTTCTCAAATCCAGTAGTGCATAGAATACTTTAACTGCCAACTGGTGATAATAATGGTGCCTGGAAGCCTCTCCAAGCATCAATTCAGTCGAATTATCAGCATCCTTCTCCTCTAACATGTAAAGGTAAATTCTGGATTTCTGCATACTAAATGACCTGTTTATGCTAGCCTATCTGGTTTCAGGTTGCAGGTATTACTATAATGCATGGTCTGCACTGGTGTGTTTCAACCCTCACATGCATTCTGCAGCAGACACTTGGAAAAGTCTGCAGCTTGTTGACTCGACTGATGAGTTTGAAGATTGCATTGCGCACTGTAAAAAAAAAAAGTGTGTTGGGGACACTCTAAAATGCTTGGAAAAGTAAAACAAAAAACAACTTACCCTTGCTTAATGTACTGCAATAGGTGGACCAGATTCAGTATGCCCTTTAGGCTACTGATGACACGTGGGGTTATTATAGGCCTACATATCTGTCAGGACGTGATGTAAACATGTTGTTGTTGTTGTTGTTTTTTATCCATTTTATACAAGTGCACTCACTCAAAAACATTTTTCAAGTTTAACCATTTTTGTTCCATTCAGTTGTGGATGCGTGTGTGTGCTGTTTTGATGCATTTTAAAGAGTTGGCAGTCAAAATTAAAACTGCCGGATGATAGATATTCTTCATTCTTTGTGACAAAAAAATAAAAATAAATAAATATTAATAATAATAATAATAATAATAATAAATGTAATTTAAAAATAAATTACAGTATCTACAAATGTTTTCTAAATTTAGAATCCGCAGCTCAGTACTTTTAAATAAGCAACTAGTTTTGTTTTACTCAAGTATTTTTGGACTAGAACCTTTTACTCTACTCACACTATTTATGTTTTTATTTTTATTTGTATTACATTTTACTTTTATTTTGTTTTAGATTTTTTCAGTACTCTTTCCACCACTGTTGGTAAGTAAATGATGACAGAATTTTCATTTTGGGATGAACTATCCCAAATCAAAACAAGGCCTGCACACATAAAGTCTATACACTTTTTGTTTGTTTTGTTTAAGTTAATGCACCTATGAGTATGACTGATCAGTATTTTGTTTCTACCAGTTATAGTTCTTCATCAAACTCCATTTAAAGTTTATTTTAAATAAAAAATATGGAGTTCTCTGTTATAAGTCCTCCATAATGAAAGTCTGTGTTCTCTTTGAAGACCAAGTAAAACTTAATGGCAGCACACAATGACAATCCTTGATGTTAAAGAATGGCAAACTGTATAATAACATCCTCCATGTAGCTCAGCACAAACACCCTGCAGCACCTTGACTGAAATAGTGCAGCTATAGCAGAATTTGCTTCATTAGTGGCTAGTTCACAGCGGCGAAGGAACAAATGAGGTTTCCATTCTTACAATGTCAAGATAACCAATTATGGTACATGAAGATCTAGAGTAGAGGTTTTACAGTATACACAGGTTATGGAGCACATTATGAAACAAAGAAAGCTCATAGTTGTTATCAGAATAACTAAATAAGTTTGTGCTTACTGGACATTATTCGAGCTCAGTCGAGGTTCTGGGACTTATTATTCCATTTCTGTTAATCAAATGCCCGTGAAACTTGTTCAGTTAATGTCTCCATTGTTTAACTTTTTTTTATGTTAAAAGTGTGAATGTTTATTTTATGCAAACAACTTGCTAATTGCAGGTTAGGCATGTAGTTCAAAATGTCTGTGAACAGCAAACATTTGATTG